>NC_079170.1:36530850-36735850 GCF_947568905.1 Ostrea edulis
TGGCATATATTGTGGCACAATGATGTTTCTCTCTCACAGTTGTTAAATTTGTTGTGAGGAAGAAATATTGGTAGAACATTGGTCAATACAACCTATCATTGAGTGAAATGCTGTCTGACGTGTTTCATACGGATTGTTATTCCACTGATTTTGACTACGGATAACTCCGTTTACCTGATCAGGATATAGGGCTCACGGCGGGTGTGACCGGTCGACAAGGGATGTTTTCTCCTCCTATGTACCTGATCCCACCTCTGGTATATCCAGGGGTCCGTGTTTGTCCAACGCACTATTTTGTATTGTTTATAGGAGTTTCGAAATTGATCACTGTTCGTTTTCTTCACCTTTCATTTACTGGATACAGCTATCGATCCTTGCTTGTAAGGGTTTTTGCGAAATTTAGGAATCCAGTATAGGTTTCCAACATTATACAGTTATTGACTGGGTTCGAGGACAACAGCTGTTTTGTTTGACCCGAGAACGGGTCTGTTGCCCGAAGCCGTAGGCTGAGGGCAACCGATCCGTTCGAGGGTCAAACAAAACAGCTGTTGTCCGAGGACCCAGTTAATAACTGTTTTGTTATACACCTTCATTTTTAGGTTGTTTTTACTAGGTGCACATGGTTTGTTGACTTTAAACGGGACAGTGTGATTACATACATTTATCACCGATTCCACTAGTTTAAAAGAAAACATACCCTATATCTTAATTGATAATTATATTTTTCGTGTATCTGCTCTGCTTTTCATCTAATGTAAGGTGAAGATAACGAACAGTGATCAATCTCATAACTCCTACAAGCAATACAAAATAGATAGTTGGGCAAACACGGACCCCTGGACACACCAGAGGTGGGATCAGGTGCCTAGGAGGAGTAAGCATCCCCTGTTGACCGGTCACACCCGCCGTAAGCCCCATATCCTGATCAGGTAAACGGAATTATCCGCAGTCAAAATCAGTGTGCCAAGAACGGCTTAACAATCGGTATGAAACACGTCAGACAGCATTTGACCCAATGCGAGGTTGTATTGACGAACTAGATCGTTATAACGACCATAGAATTTGCGAAATGCTGACTTCAATCGAGACTGTTGAAATCCCCTGTTCCGTATTTCATCACCAGTCAAATCAGTGAACTTCACCATAACGTAAACAAACAAGCAGACCAAGAATCATATGACTTGCGTATAACAGCTTAAACACGAATAAAATAAAAATAAGTAAACTTCATCTTATACAATTGATTCTAGAAAATGATAAACAAATATTTTTTTTTATGTTCTTGCTGTCCCTACTTTGAAGAATTAATTGAATTTCATCTTCCGTTGCTGTCGCAAAATATGCATCCGCTACTTCGTTCTTTGAACATCGAAAGGCCTCGGGTACCAGGCTACCATTTCTCTTTATCCAAACGGCACGAAAAGATACCTCGAGTTAGCGCCATATGACGTCATCGATCAACAGTCTTTTTTAACAGTCGATTTGTTGGACTTTTTTGTAAGGAGTTATATAGGAACTGTTTTATAGGGGTATAACAATTTGCAATGCTACACACAAAACAATATATATTTTTCTTCTTTCGATTGGACTTTAACTTTACATGGGGTAATTTTAAAAAAAAATTCCACGATAGTCGCGTCTCTAATCTTTAAATAAGATGAATCCCTACCTCCTCTTCACATCTATTATTGATAAACCTGGAATGTTTGTTTTCGATATATTGATACATTATTTTGTCTTTGATCAATATTGATTCGTGACTAAAATTTCATTTAGTATCTTTCTGCACCTATCTAAAGTGATAGTCATTAATCTCTAAATGTTTAAACAAAATCACAATCGCCATGTAATAATTTCATTCTTGGTGTAATCTGATTTCCTTGTCACTTTTAATAAAATCGTTTACCTTCTCTTCTGATGATCACTGGTAACCTAATTTTCACTGATACATAACATACACGAATTTCATTTTGAAAAAGAAATGGAATAAATACATGGGTTTATTCCAGATCAGAAAACAATAGAGTGGGAATGGTGGGTGTGTTACATAATCATGTCCTTAGTGCCTGGTCAGTTCTCAGAATATTGCATGTCTTTTTGTTTACATGATTGCTTTGGAATGTGTTTACAAAATGTAATTCTAGTCAGGATGGAGTACGTGTTCTTACACAACTAATGCATTCATGGGGGAATTTAATTACATAATAATATGTATGGCAAGGCTTCAGCGTTCTAAAATCAAGATAATATGAATGTGTTTTGTAGGTTTTGTATTTACGAGCAGATATTTACTATCTTGACTGCATATTTTAACATAACATAATATACGGAAGGTATAAAACTGTGATATCCTGCGCTTCGTATTGCGTCTTTCAGCGAGCATGGAGTACAAAATGAAGGTAGACGAGCCATCTTTATCTATGGATAATTATGAATTAATTCTTCAGCCCTGTCTGGAACTTGTTTGTGGGATGCTTAGTAAGTAGCAGAGTATTTCTACAGAAGTTTATGTCAAACAAATAAATATCTTGTTTCTGTGTATTCAGGGAGTTAACCCTCAGATTTTGGGCATATGTACTCATCATACGTCGAATACGTAAATGCTGGTGCAGTGGTTATCTGCTTTGATGTTTAAAAAAAGATAAGTTGTTTTCAAGAATTATTTCGTTATGAAATCATAATCTTTTTCAAACACAATGGATGATGGAATAGCACAGACATTTTATGAACAGCTTAATTGCCTCATACTGGAATTTGTATATTTCACCCGTTTTCCGATTGAGCAAAACTATTTATTCAACATAGCTGGTAACAACAAACTAATATCTCAACTTTATGACAAACTTCAGTTTCCCCATCGTCAACTGCCTATATTTATGTAGCAGTATTCCCGTTATCACCTGCATATCATGTTTATGTCTTTCAACGAATTCGATACGCAAGAGTGTGTTATGCGTATGATCAACCTTTAAATGAAGGCAGCCTACTAAAAAACAAGGTGATGTTACAGGGGTTTAAACAATCTCGTTTAAAGTCACAAAGTAGCAAATTTTATGGTTATTATTGTTTGCCATTGGAACCTGTCATTAAGTTAAAAGCTGTCAGACGTATTTCATACCAATTGTTAGGCTTTCTTCACACACTGATAGGTAGTGATTACATGGGTCATTGACAATTAATGAATCTATGAATTTATTTTAAGTTTTACATATTTTGTAGTTGACAGCACCTGTAACTCTTAATGAAAGTATCATACATGGTTTTCACAGACATTGTGACGCTACGGTTGTTATAGTAATCCCTACTGTCGACTTTCTGTAATAAATAGTACAGGTGTTTCAGATGGTGTTTAAAATGATACAGACAGAGTAATTGATACAAATTTTATATCAAATTTAAGTTAAAGCCTTAATTAATATATATTTTGTATCAAGATGTCCATTTATTTTCATATGAAGTAGTAGCACGGCTCCTTATGAGCATTTGTGCCGTTTTTAGAAAGCAATTGTTCACCAAAACATGCATATTTTCATCCCCTGAAAAATAAATGACCAATGAATTCTTTTTATTTTTACATATATAAAAACATATGTTAGTAGGAATTTTTCCTGAACGTATTGGTTTTCAGATTTACTATGGTGCTATGAGCACTATATTTACCCCTCCCCCTTCTTACATAAATGCTGTAGGTGATAATACGATTTTTTATATTTACTATTAAATTGATTTCACATAGAATTATAGTACTGTTGCTTTGGAGATGTTTTTATTACTTTCTGTTTGAAATTATTTGTATATTCATGCTCTGTAAGTGAATGTTATAAACGCGGGTACTATAACTCAGCCTATGTAAACTGTGTGTTGTGACGTCGTATTACCCGCGACGCGTTTTTGTTTTCTCTATTCAAACCAAGCGATTATCAAAAACAACAAAAAATTCTTTATTTTTTGAATTATAAGAAATAAGTGAACTAATTGAGCAAAAACATATTAACGGTAAGTGCTGTTTTCAAAATTCACACTTTTTGATTTCCCTTAACATCCACGTTACAAGGTATACTCCCTCGATTCCCTCTTAGCTGACGATCTCAAAGTGGACGATGGGAATATTTGTAGCAAAATGAAATGTTTTAAATCTTTGTATAGTGTACTTAGGAAAGATATGACGCCTTTATATAACCCGTGTTTCCTGTGCCTAACGGTTTCCCTTAGATATTACACATCCAGCACTTTAGATTTGTGTGCACTAATACCATATACATTTTATGAAATTTATAGCTTTATATTATAATTTAATAGGCCTAGTGGTTTGTGAATTAAATTTACATTTTCTAAGACTGAAAATTGAGCGGGGAGGGGGTATATATGAATCATGGAGACGTAAACTATGACTATTATTTAAAAAATAATTAAAAATAAAGGATTTTTCATTTGTATTTTATTTTACTTGTATATTTCTAAACATATTTTCACTTTATCCTGTGTCTGGTTATATCTGACAAGTCTTTGTTTCCATCGTCTGTCATTATTACTGATGCTTAGCACTTGAAGTAGTCCGGAGTCGGAAACGAAAATAGTCTCGTTTTAGATACTACGTGAATAAAGCACGTTGTGCCTTGCAATCACTACTTTAAGCAAAGAAGGGAATTTGGCAAATACTGACCCCTGGATATATCAGAGGTGGAATCAGGAGCCTAGGAGGAGTAAGCATGCCCCTCGATCGGTCACACCCGCAGTGAGCCGTATGTCCTGATAAGGTGTAATGAATAACCCGTAGTCAAATGAGTGTGACACAAACAGCCTAATAATCGGTATGGAACACATCTAACGGCATTTGACCGACTGATAGACTGTATTGGCAAACTAAATCATTATAATGACCATAGAATTTCCGAAATGCTAATTTTAAACGAAATTGTTGAAACCCCTGTAACATGCACTTGTTAACTTGTTAATCATTCCCATTTTTGGTAAGTCCAGGGTCCATGTTTGCCGAAATTCTGCTCCTTTACTGCTCCTGACTTACATGTGTTTGATGTTTATTGATGTTGGTATTGTTGTACAATAAAGATAACCAATAGTTTCTTGTGATGAAAACAAAGATCTCTAAATGTAAATATTTGATATTGAATGAACTTACCTATTTTAATATCCTTACCTATTTTGATATCCTTAGATATAAATTTGGACACACACACGGATTGCCCTATCGATTTAGCAGACTTTGGAGCATGCGAGGGACACACATTCCTTCCGTTTCTAAAATTGGTGATTGGTAAGTATTCATATTTCAGTTACCGCAATTTTATTGTAACACAATTTCAAATATATTCATAGCATATCTTAAGATTTGAACACCATTACTCTAGTAATATTGCTGCGTTTCAGAATTATCCAACTTCAGGAAAACTCAATGCCGCACAACTTAAAGATTTTACAATTCATTTACCAATATTTGGAGTCAATTTTATATAGGAAACGACTAATTTATAGTAATTAAAGTTTCTGAGAGATTACCTGCTGCTTGTTAAACCAAACAGCTGGAATCACACACGAAAATTTAGGCCTGTTTATAGCGATGCCGAAATCGTACGCGAAGTCCAGTCCTCAATAATGTAAACGCGAATGCAATTCTCCAGAATGCAAACGACTTTAGAATCGACACTCAACTTCTTGACTTAATTCCTTCTCTCCTCGTGGAGAATAGGGCCATGAACAAGTCCTCTCCATTTACTTCTATCCTGGGGTGATCTTGCTGCCTCTGTCCATGACCCAAAACCTAGTTCTTTCCTCTCTCTTTCTATTGTTCTTCTCCACGTTTCCTTCGGTCTTCCTCTCTTTCTTTTTCCTTCTGGTGTCCAACTAAGGGCTACATATGGGTGTGTTCTTTTGTCCATCCGTAGCACATGTCCAATCCACTGCCATCTGCGTGTTTTTATCGTAGTGTTGATCTTTGCTACTCCTGCTATCTCTCTAACTGCTACATTTGATATTTTCATTGGCCAGTAGATCTTTAAGATTTTCCTAAGACATTTGTGCTGGAAGGTATCTACAAGTTTTTCGTCCCCTTTTGTCATTTTCCAGGTCTCGCTGCCATACAATAACACACATATTACATTTGAGCTGAAGAGCTTCATTTTTGTTTTTCTGTTGAGGTGGTTATTGCTCCAGATCTTGCGTAGCTTATGGAATGCTACTCTTGCATGGCCAATTCTTCTTCTTATATCTTCATTAGTACCTCCTGTCTTGCTTACTGTTGCTCCTAGGTAAATGAACTCATCCACATCGTTTATGTTGTTCCCAATGATGGTTATTGGTGTGATGTTTGCCGCATTTAGACGCATAACTTTGGTTTTTCCTGTATTGATTTTTAAACCTGTTCTAGCTGCATATCTGTTTAGAGAGTTCAGTTTTTGTTGTATTTGATCTTTGCTGCTGGATAATTAAGCGATGTCGTCTGCAAAATCTAGATCGTCTAATTTTGTTGTCATATTCCATCTTATGCCTGATTTGTTATCTGCTGTTGTCTTTTACATCATCCAGTCAACTACCAGGAGGAACAAGAAACCCGACATGTTGCATCCTTGTTTGACACCAGATTTAACATTAAACCATTCTGTTGTACCATTTCCATCAACAACTGCGCATTCACTGTCTTCATACATTAATTTAACCATACTGATTATTTCGTCTGGTATTCCATAAGATTTCATGATCTTCCAAAGGGTTTCCCTGTGTACGCTGTCGAAGGCTTTTTCAAAATCGACGAAGCATAGATAGAGGTTGGAGTTCCATTTTATAGCTTGTTCTAGAATATTACGTAGGACAAATATCTGTTCCGTAGTGCCTCTTCCTGCCCTGAATCCAGCTTGTTCCATTCTCAAATGTCTGTCTACACCAAGTACAATTCTTTTTATTATTATTTCCCCATTATTTTGGCAGTTGTTGCTATTAATGTGATTCCTCTCCAATTTCCACAGTTTGCCAGGTCACCTTTCTTTACTAACTTTATTATAAGTCCCCTTCTCCAATCTTTTGGAGCTTTTCCAGTTGTCCAGACAATGTTGTATAGTTTGTGTAGTTCCTTGACAGTTGTTTCTATGTCTGATTTCAATATTTCTACAGTGATGTTATCTACACCTGGAGCTTTGCCTAATTTCATTTCTTTCAATGCTCTCCTTATCTCATCTTCTGTTGGTGGACCTGTTTCTATGTCTAATTCGATGGACTCCCCTGTTAGTATTTCAGCAGGATCAATAGGGTCTGGTCTATTTAACACTTCGCTGAAGTGTTCCATCCATCTTTTTCTTATATCTTCCTCTTTAGTCAAGAGATTTCCTTCCTTGTTTTTTACTGCCTCAACAGTTTTTTGGACGTTCGTTGCACAATAATTTGGTTACATCATATACAGTTTTCATGTTTCCGATGTTTGCTGCCTCTTGGGCCTCATTCGCCATGTCGTCTACCCATTGTCGTTTGTCTTTTCTAAAACTTCTTTTCACCTCTTTGGCTTTGTCCCCATACTTTTCTTTTAGTCTAGCTCTTAATCTCTCTGATCTTGCACCTTCTACTTTACCCTTTAGAACTCGCCTCTCTTCTACCTTTTTCCAACTGCCCTGGTTTATCCATTCCTGGTTTTTCCTTTTTCTATACCCAAGTACGTGTATGGCAGTTTCATTATATGTAGTTTTAATGTTGTTCCATCTTTCCTCTATATCATCAGGATTGGGACCTATGGTGTTGTCTTCACTGAGTGCATTAAATCTATTCCTCAGTTTTATTTGGAATTGTTTCCGAACTTCTGTACCTAAGTTTGCATGTCTCGAATCTTGTTGAAGATGTTGGTTTCTCGACACTCAACTTCACTAAAACAATATTCTAGAGAAACATATTTTCAGGAACTACACAGTCCCAGTACCAAGATATTCTACAATCCCTCTATTGAACACGGTCACATGCATCAATAAACAATATCGACTAAAATCCATGTTCTTGAAGAAACGGACCTATGCTATCAGCTGAAGCTATATGATAAACCCTGTTAAAAATATGAACGCTTTCGATTATTTCAAAGTAAACTTGAGGAGTGATGCTTCACTACTACGTGTAGATGTATCGTTTATTCTTTAAATACTGATTTTTACAACTGGTTCCTCCATTTATCTAATCGATATATAGGGATAAAGGGGTGTGACAGGTCAGCAGGGGATATGTACATCCTGAACAATCTTGAATGTTTCATGAAGACTGTTTGCCCTACTCTCAATTTACATTCCTTATAGTATTTACGTGATTGGTTAAATTTATTTATCTTCATTTTTCTATGTAAACTCGACATATTCTACGCATACATAAGTATTTAGTAATATTTTAAACAATCACCATGTATTATAAACACTTCCTTTTACTAGATGGTTCATAATACCAACGATATTATGTATCTTCATAATTATGCATCTAAATCAAATTGTAACTCACATATCTTCAAGAATATGATTATCGAACCTCATTTTTATCACTTTAAAGATGATATTTTATTTTTGGTTTTGAACAGAACATATTCGAAGATCGTCTAAATCGCGAGAAATCGTGGTGACTTTAAACGATCAACATACAAATGATTTCAACGCCTTATCGAGGAATATAAAAGGTAGCTAAAAAATTGCTAATATAGTTGATTGATTAATTGATTCATATATCGCTAGTATATATGAAATTCCTTAGATTATGCGCAATGGGAAAAATGTCACTCTCCTTTGATCAAGAATGTTTTATGAAGAATGTTTTAGCTTCAAAATATTTTTTTCTCTCTATAGTTAATGGTTGAAAGGGTGTCTTAATTCATGATTAATTCTTAATGAGTTACACGTTTCGTATTGGAATTTTTAGTCTGCAACTTTTAATTTAAACACAAAACCATTATTAGCTTTCCAGGGAGAAATGAACGACCCTCTTCTCCGAATATGCATCATCCCAGGGAATCTTTATAGACAGTGTTTGCCCAATTCCAGCATTGATTTAGGCATTTGTTCTTTTGTGACACATTGGTTATCTGGGTAAGTTATAGATAATTAGATATGAAGCTTAAAGGTCAACTGAAACGAAATATAACTTTTTCTATATCAAGTATGTATTTGCTTCATTTAGATCGTATAAAATGATTGAGCGGGTTTGTTCGGTTCATTTTGGTCATATATCGGCGATAGGCACGGATAAAGATAGCGCACCTGTGTCAGAGCAGAAAATATTACGGGAGTAATGCCCCTTCACACGAAGCCGTCATATTGAAACTAAAGACGCTAATCAGCAGGTGACGTCTGGTAAACAACGAGTAAATAATTATGATGTTATGTGCGGTTCCTGATTGCAATATTTAAAATAGACGGAGCGTAACAATGTTTAGTTTCCCTACACACAAAAAAAAATGCGGAGTTTAGGTGAGGAAATTAAAAACACTGGATTAATTATTGGCCGTCGAAACACTCTGTTGGGGACTGTTAGGCCTACATAATAAGCCGTCCAAGGCACGGTCTTTGCATGGAACACTCAAGAATACAATGAACGTAAACGGCAATCCCAACTCTCTTTGATTACAAACCGCTACACGTAGTTACAAAAGCATGAAAGGGCCGAAAACGGAAAACAGATTTGGACTTTCCCCTTCATAAACAAAACTTCCGGTGCTGTGGAGAAGAGAACGTAAGTTTTGATGTAAATCATATTGGCTTTTTTATTGACATTAATAAAGTATGACAAGATTTATTTGTTCTCTATACGAATATCCCCCTACTCCCACCCGTCACACAATTCTTATTTCATACTGAAGTTTATTTTCATTACACCCCCCCCCCTCATGCAGTCACACACATCATTCATAACTGAAGTTTACTTTTATTAATTTGTTTATATTACTTTATATGAGTTAGAAGTTGATGACAATGTCCGAATCATTCTCCCTCACTTCCCCAATTCCAAGACAATCAACAAAAACAACATGCATCCAATTACATTGACCGGTCAACAGGGGATGCTTACTCTTCCTAGGCACCCGATCCCACCTCTGGTGTGTCCAGGGGTCCGTGTTTGCCCAACTATCTATTTTATATTGCTTTTAGGAGTTATGAGATTGATCACTGTTCGTTATCTTCACCTTGCATTGATGATCCTGCCATTCAAAATGATTGAATCATGGATGGGACAAACACTTATGAAATGACTACACAAACCACATATGGAATGATTGCAAGATTTGTACTAGAGCCACAAAATGACATGAAATGCATTATCAAATTTGTTTTCGAAATATTACATATTGGTGTACATTTAATGGATACTTTGAATGTCCATGTAACATACATATATACATGTATATATACATGTATACAAGTTTGGTGAGGGAACATTCTAGATTGAAGTGAACTTTTGCAAATGTGTGAATTAGAATCAAAGCCAATATGCATGTGAAGTAAATTTGTATAAAATCTGAATATTTTTTCACTTGTGTTCTGCATACATGCCCTTTAGATTTTTTACACCTTGTTTATGATGTTACCCTCTATACTGTCACTAAGTTTGAATACAAACTCAATACAGTGTCAACAATTATTGGCCTAACATGACAAAATTGTAAATTTTCTAAAATTCATATTATTTTTATGCCATAAAGGTAAATGATTTTAAAACAAGTAAATATAGGTACACATATTTGTACTGAGTTTTCTCTCAAGTATAATAATTAAATATAAAATCCAGAAATAGATATAGAAAAATCTACACAAGTAGTGGTACAATAAAAATATTACTAGTCGAGTATACTTAATCGGCTTTATGATATATACATACAACATGCCTAAGTACACAGGGTCCACATATGATTAATTAAATATGGAGGATATATATATCCATGTTGATACTATGCAAATTTCTCAAGTTACAGAACCAAAAAAAAAAGCGATTTTACAATTTACTAAATAGATAAATTGTGAAATTATTAAATGACTATCTCTTACAACCATATTTTTATAATATTCTTTTAACTATGAGATGAAACGTGGAGCATATATATATCCATGCTGATACTATGCAAATTTCCCAAGTTACAGAACAAAACAAAAGCAATTTTACAATTTACTAAATAGATAAATTGGGAAATTATTAAATGAATATCTTTTACAACCAGTTATGAGATTAATCAATGTTCGTTATCTTCACCTTGCATGAAAAATTAAACTTGTATCATTAAATAAATTCAGTTGTTGGAAAAATAAACGGAATACATGTACAAATTTACATGTAGGTCAATTTTGACCATTGGCATAATTATTTTCATTTTTATGTACTAATTTGCATTAAATTATTTGAAATACTTGAATAAATTAGCAATTTCAATGAAGAAAATATTGAAAAACATTGGCATTAAATAGTATAAGACATTTATTCTACAGTGCTTCATTAATATGAAAATAAATTTTCTGCGACATTGGACTTTTGTTTTGTTTTTCTTCACCTCAAATATCTACATTTTTTAAATTGACCCATATAATTAGTATGTATGTGAGTGGATATTGATGATACTAAACAATAAGTACACGTTTATTGATTTGTAACGTTTTGTTATCATTTTAATAAAAATCATCAGACATATAAATGTGTATTTCAGATTAAGCTATTGAACTGATGCAGGAAGTGATCAGTTTGGCTCCTATAGAAACTTCAAAAAATTAATATAATGGATGTTGTCGGTAATTCTCCTGCCCCGATCACAAATTCCAACCAACATGTGTCAAACTCAGGTGACTGGGGCCTGTTGATCTTTGGGTTTAACCCACATTACATATTATATGTAAATGGATGATATATATTATGTACAATATAAAAACGGAACATCAAACTGTGTTTAATTGTTTATATTTATTTATATCACTTATGAAAAATTCATTAAAAAATTATCGCACATTTATATTAATATCAAACAGCATTTAAATCCACAGTACAGTTGTGATGGATTGATTTCTTATCATAGTCACAACACAGGATAGAAGAACTTTCCGATTGTTTTTCCCAAGCCATTACGAGATCTCCAATATGCACGATGTCTGTAAAATCCGTTAAAAAATTAAAAAGAATATAGATTTTTCAAATTTAATTGATGACTTTCATCTAACAAAAAAAGGGGGCGGGGGTTACTTTAAATATGATGATTTTTCAGGAATTAATTTCTGAAAGATTTGTTGAAACATAAATTGATATAAAATGTACATATGGTTAGAGAGTAAAATAGGTAAATGATAAATCATAAGATATTGATCGAGGCAAATATTATGTTTATTTGAAGGGAAGTGCATAAAATGACCAACCATTTAGTGGGTTCAGGGTTTAGATATTCAAATAAGAGAGGTTCATTATAGATATGGCTCATAGTGAATCAGGACACCGAGTGCCCCCCCCCTCCCCCTCCCCGTCATCAATATTAACTTTGAGCAATCATAACAAAATACATACTTGTGAATCAATCCCCCCTCTTCCAAGGGACCATCATTTTGTATGTACTCATAATAAGCTGTTCTTAAAACATATCCGTTGAGACAGTTTGCCACCACAAAACCCCCGTGATCTGTGATGCAGGACACGCCCACCTCTTCAATCCTATGCACAGCAACATTTCGACTCCTTTCTTGAGGACATTGCGATGAAATTACTAGCCTATATGATCACCTGTTAGAATTATAGAAAACTAGTCATAGAAATTCATGGTGATGCACTACCGAGCTTTGAGTAATCGTTTCGTTTCCATTAAAAGTATCATATAAACAATTAGATTAATAAAACATTGCAAATCAGATGGTGAACAGGTGAAGGACATTCGTCAGATTGATCCTCGCCGTTTTCTAAATCATTATCGTTTTCCGGTAGTGGGGATGCGTTTCGCTGTACAACTGGTTGGTACTGGTAGGGCTGCACATTAAGACTAAGCGATATATATCTATTTTAGGAATACAATCCTCCGAATCCTTTTCATATCGTGCCGCAATATGGAAATATCAGGTTCGACTAAAGGGCAGATAACTCATACAATAAAATTTACCGGGTTGAAATTAAAGCTGACATGAATTAATAAATACGTACATCTTTCTCATCTTATCCGCCATATTTCTTTCAGGTAGCCTAATTTACTCTACCCGTATATACCCCAAATGTGATTGTCACACCTGAGTGATTTTTCTAGGTGGACTCGACCATTGCACATCTCCGATAGTAATATATAGGGAATGAGAAACAAATAAAATAACATTTTAAAACATTATGCTTTACTCAAAATTACAAAATATTGATTGTATACTCATGCAACATTCTGGAAGTTTAGATAAGTTAGACAAAAATGCAAAACAAAAAAAGAAAAAAAAAGAAGCTTTTCTTGCATACTTGTAGGTGCATGCAAGTATTTGCATTTTCTAATAAAATAAATGTGGATAAATCATTTGCCAATTACATACTGATAGAATGGAATAGGCAAAGAGCATAAAATATATTATTTATATCAATTCTTGCAAAATAAAGGTGCATGCCATATGCATAATATGCAATGCACAAGAAAAGGTATCAAATACGGGCGTCTATTCAACAGGTATCGGAGATGTGCACTTACCGAAAGTAATAGATTCTCTTTATTCTGATAAATCCACGAAACAAAATGATAAACTCCATTTGTGTCTCGTTAGAACTTTACAACACGTTGTCATTCCATTATACAGACTGCGACACACTTCACCCGTGCCAAACAGTGTGTCTTCAATCAGGGGAGATGTCAGAATCGAAAAATTGTCCTGTATTGAATGCGAGGTTTTGCAGTTTATAGAAATGGGGAATCTAATATCTGGTTGGATATATTGCGTGCACAATTCACAATTTCTCGATGATCATATACAAACTTGGATATACAAATAAGGGAATAATGATCGAAAATATACATCTGTGTGCAAATGCGTGTATTACATTTGCAATCCATAATAAACAGTTCATTACTCAAAGACACATATGAAAGGGAATTTATAAACGAAAATATAGTTTTGTTGTCTCTTTTGGAACCACATAATTATTTACGGTCTCTGTATGTCCATATTCATTGAGAGAGAGAGAGAGAGAGAGAGAGAGAGAGAGAGAGAGCGACCATCCTACTTCGATTTATAATATATCATTTCACAGAAGGAAAAAAAATTGATCCCTTATATAAATGTAAGCTTTCAAGCATTAAAAATTTCCAGCTATTTAAAAATTTGTGATTGACAATATATTGGAAACTTACAGGAGTTGATGCTTATAATTGAATTCATTACAAATTTTTAAAAAAATATATTAGTTTGAACTGTGCATGTAGAAAATACTTAATTTGTATGTTAGAATAACGGGAAAAAAGTAAATTGTCAAAAAAAGTGGGGAAAGCAGACCAGCCTTCCTGCCCACCCCAACCCTCTGTTTTCGTGCCTGAAACAACATATCAATTCGTGTTGAAAGAAAGGTGCATATCTACATTTCATTAAATTCCAAAGGAGCTCGAATTTGTGTGTTCCCCTATTAATTATTTTGTATGCAAGATTCGTTCCCGAATTTAGAATCATGCTTTCAGTCAGAGCAGAAATGAATTCATGTTGAAGTATATCTAGTTTGAATGCAAATGTTGGGTTCCTTCTTTTAATTTCATCACACTCATTAGAAACCCCTCTACCAAACTATGCAGCTTTGTTTTTATTTATATCTAAATCGGTATAAATGAATTCGGATATAAATTATATAATGTTTTTTCATGATCATATAGATATTGATACTGATAATGAAAAAAGAAAATGTTTATACCCTTGCCTTCTGCATATCATACTAATGCATTACAGTATATTGACATTGTATCATATCAAATAAAAGCTCAACACGAATTTTACTGATTTATGCATACTAACATCTTATCGAATACATTTGAATTTGATATTTCTACGTACAGCGGTATGACCATTGCGCCAGATCTACGAAATGAAAATATTTATGAATAAATTACACTCAAGCCTCAAAGTTATCATTATGGCATGTTACAGAAACGTTAAAACACACAAATGCTAAAGTCCTGCAATGCATGCATGCGATTTTTCTGAATACATGTATTTATATGTATTCATGAATGAAGTTCCTACCCTTGAAAATATCTTGGTCTTTATACATTTTGTTTTGTGATTTTGGTTTACCATTTCTTACACTGTGTAAATGAAGGAAAACTTGGTAAAGGGTGCAATTCTACATGCACCATACAATTAGTATACATGCATGTGTTGCAAAACAAAATGTACATGTACTAACCAGATATGTATCGTCATTTTTCATGGGGGGGGGGGGGGTACAACAGGGGATAAAATGGAAAATTGGATTCTTCAAAATTTCTTGCCATTCAAAATAATAATTAAAAAAGATGAACGAAAACAGCAATAAAACAAAACAAAACACCCAAACAAACCAAGATGTTTTGCCCGATGTTCAAAGTCCCAATGTGGGGTGAAGGGTTAAAGAGTCTTTTACTTTGACTACCTCAATAATTTTCCCCTACACTTCATTTTCTTCAATCGTTGGGGGTCGGATGGGGTGGTTAGAGTCCTCTACTATGAGTGCCTCATATCTTCATTTTCTTAATTGGTGGTGGTGTGTGTCTTCTACTATTATATCAGAACTTTCAAGCTGGGGTAAGTGGGGGAGGGGTTGTCACTCAATGTATCTTTTATTTGCAGTACAAACTAACAAAAAATGGATATTGTTATTAAAGGTGGGTGACAGGCACTCTTGTCCTCTCCCCTTGATGTTTGATAACGACGCATATGATTAACTCGATTATTACATTTTGCATTAGTACAATTTGCGTCGAGTTCGACGCAGAATGTAATAACGCAAAATGGCATAGATATATAAGATCTATTGAGCGCCAAATTAGCATAAAATGAAGTAATTGAAAATAACATTATTTCAAAATATGTTTAATTTTTAATTAATGCGTGCTTTAAATGAATCAAATAAATCTGTATTATCAATTAATGAGAGCAATATTGAGTTACTAGTACTGTTCTCTTTTTAATGAATCAACGATATCATTTGTCTTAATAAGAGCACGATTATTACAAGATCATCGGTCTCTCTCTCTCTCTCTCTCTCTCTCTCTCTCTCTCTCTCTCTCGTTGTTCTTTCTCTCTCTCTCTCATCCCATACACTCGTACAGTGTTGTATATGCAAATTTATGTACCTAAATGATTTCCTGATTTATAAATCTGCAATACCTTGACCAGTAAATCATATGCGCACAATACAGGGTAAATATTATACTCTGATACTTCCCCTGATTGAAGATAGCTGATCGGCACGTGCTAAGTGTGTCGCAGTCTGTACAATGGACAATGTTGTTTACTGTTGGAATGCAAATGGAGTTTATCGTTTTGTTTCATGGATTATGCAAATAAAGGGAGTTTTTATCATGAATTCGTGAGCGCCTTTCACATAAAGACAGATACAATGTAATAAAATATTCCATGGCATTTTTATGAATATTGAGAAGTCCAAGATAATATTTACATATGTAAAGGTCAACTGAAACGATTTTCAAAGTTCGTTTATCAAATAAATTTAGTAAGAAAATACCATTCCTTAAATGTTTTTACATAAGAATAATTTTTGTTTCGATCAACCAGGTAGATACGACGACATCGTTAAAGCAATGTGTTTCATACCGATTGTTACACTGGTTTTGACTACGGATAACTCTGTTTAACTGATCAAGATATAGGGCTCACGGCGGGTGTGACCTGTGGACAGAGGATGCTTATTCCTCTTACGCACCTGATCCCTCCTCTGGTATATGCAGGGGTCCGTGCTTGCCCAACTTTCTATTTTGTATTGCTTATAGGAGTTATGAGATTGAAAACTGTTCGTTATCTTCACCTTTCATGATATTGATTTCATATTTATTATCAACTCATATCCCCTCCCCGAATTTTACTTTTTTTTCACTCCTTTAATGAAAAAGTAAATGAAATACAATGTTCAATTGTAGACCCATAAATCTGGAGAAACATCTTTTATATATTCCGGGTGAAACGGAAAAGGAAGCAGAAGTCAAGCGTACTTCCGCTCAGGACTGGATGGATTTTCTAATAGCAAGATCCATGGAGATGAGGGAAGGTGAATATAAAATGTGTATGTTTATATCATTCGTTTCTGTCTTCGCTTTAGAATCCGTTGACATCTCAATTAGTCAATGATCTATTGACTATACACTGATTATGTTGGGATTTCGCAAGATTATCAGGCAATGTTCAGTTGCAGACCCTGCTTGAAATAACGAATGATTTACCCTTGCATCCATTGTTTTAATAAGTTGGTCGTGCAAACTACATAAACACGCATTCATTTTTTCATTATGATTACCAATGCTTTTATGTAAAAAAAAAAATGTGAAATGTTCAGTTTGATAAACGAATAAAGTACGATCCCTGTCATAACTACGAATAAATTAATTTAAACTTTAAAAAAAAAATGGTGTTCTGTTTGTTAAAATAAATCAACCAAATTAATAAATTGCAACATTTGAACTAGTTTTAAATTTCAACTACTTGTATCATGTATTATAAAACTGAAATACACGTAGAGGTGTTATTGATGAAACAGAAACTTTGATATCACGCAGATGTAGAACCTTTAGATTAATCAATTCTTCCGCCACAAAATATAGTCCCTGCCAAACCCTTTCAAAATTGGAATTGACTCAAAAAATGTTCAACTAGACTGGATTCAATATGTTTGCACCAATGGGATAAGTATTGAAAGGGGATGCTTACTCCCCCTAGGCACCTGCTCCCACTTCTGGTTTGTCGAGGGGTCCGCGTTTGCCCAACTATCTATTTTGTATTGCTTATGTGAGTTATGAGATTGATCACTGTTCGTTATTTTCACCTGGCATATAGCATGATGTTTCTGAGACACATTTTACTCTAACTGTTTTATGATATATGTTGGCATTATTTCTTTTATAAAATGGTATGGCTTTGTCAAGTTTGTTAATAGACATACATCTTATCTTTGAGGTTCTGTTTTCCTTGTCAATGCCCCCTTCGGGGGTTCAGAAGCCTGGAGTATAATATCTGATGAGTTTTATCAACTACATGCAAGGAATATGATATCGAAGGTATTGTAATTAATAATTTTTATTTAAAATTAATAACATTAAGCCTATTGAAGGTTATTGTACGTTTGCAATTACAAATGAATTATATTAGATTAAACACAGTGAACATGTTTTCTGAAAATCCTACAGACATACTGATTGCTAGTCCGTAAAATCATATTTCCTCATTGTGTGCTTAAAATCTTTATTTTTTTTTTTATTTTTTTTTTTTTTTTTTTTTTTTTACAATTATTGATTAACAAATGCTATATTCAAAACGTTCATGAGTACATATTTTATTTGTAGTAAATATTGATTTTACACTTGAACATTTCTTAAATTTCAAATGTTATTCGCTAAATTTGTCGATTGTCAAAAGTCAATTCCTGATTTTTGTTTTATGTAAACAAATTATTTTAAATCATGTACAGTCAGACAGCAAAGCAAACGATTTGTTTTATTTTTATTATTGGGTATCTTAATCAATATGAAAACATTGGGCAGATCAATGAATATGTGAAGATAATGAACAGTGATCAACATCATAACACCTATAAAGAATACAAAATCACATCCTTTCTTACGAAGCTTGGATTATAGCCGTTATAAATTCTCACAAAATGGAAAATAGCGGGATTTTATCCAAAAGAATTTTGGGATCTTGTATTTATTGGGCATAAAATATCTATTATAACGATCTAGTTTACCAATAAAAACTGTCATTGGATAACATATTGTTGCACATGTTTCATACTAATTGAGGACGTTCCGTTACACTGACTACGCATTACCCCGTTTACCTGATCGATATATACAATGCAAGGCTGACGATGGGTGTGTCCAGTCAGCAGGGGATGTTTACACTTTTAAGGCACCTAGACTCACCTCTGGCTCACTCTGATTTTTGTACTTTTGAGGAGTTATGAGATTGATCAATATTCATTATCTTAAACCTTTTCACACGTAAGGTATCGTTATTCATATAATGTAAATACTTTTTATAACGCAGGAAGATATGCGTAACACCAACATACCACTTAACACATTTAGGACAGAGGCTGAATTCAGAGCACCATTTGAGGATAGTACACAAGAGTTGGGACTTCAGCTTCTGCACATCTCAAGAAGACCAGTCAAGTTGTATGAAAACAGTAAGTGAAAATTAAGGGAGAGGAACAACTTATGTTTTTAAAAACATGGAATATTGCATACACTATATACATGTTCTGGGTATAATTTGGTACCCTAATAGGATTTTCCACTTTTTAACAAACGTTAACTTAAACGAGAATGGGTGTGCAACATTCTTATATCATTGTTTTATTGAAGTGTTTCGATAAACAAGAGACTTCATGTTTTAAATACTGGGAATTTGTAGTATTTGGCGCGGAATAATAAACCAGCATACACCATATTCCCTTTTATAATTTGAATTACATTGTGAATGAAACACATGTTTAAGTTTGATGTTGGAGGTTTTTCAGCAGTTTCGTTTAAATTCAGCATTTCAAAAGTGTTATGTTCATCATTAATGTTGAAAAAAGCAAATATAACAAATAGTAATCAATCTCATGAATGCGAAAAATAATACCAATTTCAAGCAGGCCCGACACAGACTCCTTGAAACACCAGAGAGGTAATCGGTGGTTGTATTTGACGGGTGCGCCCCATGCAGGTTTCATCAGGCTCAAAGCTGGTGATTTGGATGACCAAAGAAGAATCTGTATATTGTATCTACAAGAACATCCCGTGTTAGACAAGCAGTATGCAGTCTGGCGTTGTTATGTTGGAATACTGCTCCGGGATGCTGCATTATTGGAACCACACATGGCTGTATGACTTAATCAATATACCGTGGAGTCGTCAAAGTGTCCAGTATATGTACCAGTGCTGCACTTTCTGTATATCATAATGCTGCCCATGTCATAGCAATACCCCATCAAACCTGTCAGCCTTCTGGAATCTATTTTTTGGCAAAATCGTCATTTTTTTCGGCCATACACTATGCGTCTTCCATCAGGCCTCTACAGTATAAATCGAGATTGATCGCTGAACCAAAATTTCCGGTCATACTTCATGTGTCTGAGACCATTGAAGTCGGTTCCAATGATGTTGCAGAGTTAGAACATTGCCGTGAACAGTATTAGATTTCTCGGGGGGAAACTTCAGACTTAAGAATTTTCTTTTTATGAGCAATCACAATTGTAGTAAAATCTAAGACTCAATGCAAGTCGAAGTTTTGACTTATGTTTAATAAGAGAAATGCGGCCCCTGTATGTACGCATTAATCCCAGCATTAAGTAGTCGATCGCGAAGTGTCTGATTTGATATTCTGCAAATCTAAGGAATAGCAAATATAGCAGATTACGCTGTTATGAATCACGAATATGACGCAATAGGATGAAGCAATCCTGTGCTGCGACGAAACACGTGGTACACCTGCTCCATGGTGAACAGTACAACAATCAATAGTTATAAAGACTAATTTTATAATTTTATGGAAACACGTTCCATTTTCCACAAATTCTATAGAATAAATATATCCAGTAAACAATAGCGTTAGATGAAACAAGGAGTAATCAGGCGATTCATTCTAGATTAAAACAATGTATGTAAATATGCAAACAATTGCTACCATGAATTTCTTTCTGTTTTTCTCTGATCTATAATGAAAAGTGAAGGTGACGAATTGTGATCAATCTCGTAACTCCTATAAGCAATACAAAATAGAGAGTTGGACAAACACGGACCTTTGGACACACCAGAGGTGCGATCAGGTGCCTAGGGGGAGTAAACATATTTATCGACCAGTCACACCCGCCATGAGCCTTATATCCTGTTTAGGCAAACAGAGTTATCCGTAGTCAAAATCAGTGTACCAAGAACAGCCTAACAATTGGTATGAAACACGTCAGACGGCATTTCACCAAATGATAGGTTGTATCGGCAAACTAGATCGTTATAATGACCATAGAATTCGCGAAATGCTGACTTTAAACGAGACTGTTGAAACCCCTACATTCCCACGCCAAAACGATGGACAGCACCTACTGTGACCTCGTGCCAATTTAATGACTTATTGTCCTGTAGAAATATAAATGCAAAGCAAGACAACCAGATCATATGAGATTTAACCGAAAACATTTCATCCCATTGTATATGTTGATGATCAAGACAGGGATATTTGTTCACTATTCATTATCTATTTTCAGGGAACATCGTGAGCGGAATTAAACCATGGATGTATTACAGTTTAGTAACTGGACTTGGCAAGACAAGAAAAGCCCAGGAAGTTCAGGAAATCTGTGATATATATTTCCGAAACTTAGAGCATCACTTCTCAGATTGGAAATCGATTGATTTTATTATTTTTGATGTAATGTTTCAGAAACTATGACAATATCAGAGAATGTTCCTAGGTTTATAGTAGGAATTACATATGTTTGTATTACTTAATGATAAACATGTAAAACTTATACGGTACCAATTTTGATACAAGAGATGCGCATTTCGACAAATAATGTCTCTTCAGTGATGCTCAACCGAAATGTTTGAAATCCGAAATAACTATGAAGTTTTAGATCTAAATATAGCCAAAAACAACGTGCCAAACAAGTGGAGCCAAATTCGTCCAAGGAAAAGAGCTATGCATGAGGGAGATAATCCTTAATTTTGAAATGAATTTCTAAATTTTATAACAGCAATTAAATATACATCCGTATTTTCAAGCTAGTAACGAAGTACTTAGCTACTGGGCTGTAGAGACCCTCGGGGACTAACAGTCCACCAGCAGAGGCCTCGACCCAGGGGTCATAATGTAAAACTTATACGGTACCAATTTTGATGCACCAGATGCGCATTTCGACAAATAATGAAAGGTGAAGATAACGAACGGTGATCAATCTTATAACTCCTATAAACAATACAAAATAGAGAGTTGGGCAAACACGGATCCCTGTACACATTAGAGGTGGTATCAGGTGCCTAGGAGAAGTACGAATCCCCTGTCAAACTGACCATACGCATATCGAATCAGTTGAGAGATATAAACACCATATGCAGATGATAATGGAATATTGCTACATAAATACGGGAAGTTGACGATGGAGAATCTGAAATAATTCCGTTTGTCATAACGTTGAGTTGTTAGTTTGCCGTTAATAGCTACTTTCAATAGAATATCTAAATTGAAGCAGAAGTGGACGACTCTGGTGTCTTTTATTTCGAGCTCACAGGGATATGTCGAATCGACATATGTATGAAAGTTATTATTGTTAATAGATAAAACGTCGTCAATATATCAAAATGTTGAATTGAGGGCCAGAGCAAGAGATGTGTTTTTTTTCTTCTCAGGTAGAAGGTTTTAAATAAATTCTGCTTCATAGGAATATAACAAAAGGTCAGCTAACAAAGGAGCACAATTTGTGCCCATGGCAATTCCAGCAAAGACCTGATCACCAAAGATCACGGACATATTGTTAATTAGGAACCCCTGCATATTTCTTTATTTCAGTTTTGAGTACTAGTGCATGGACTCAGAGTGGTGTTTAACAAAGTCATTTTTGGATGACTGATCACTAGATATGAATCTTTGTCTTTTCCATTTTTGTTGAAGAAGTAACTGTTGATGATGTCAAAAATTCTCTAGTTTTTAATTTGCGGCGGCGTAGAAAGGCCAAATTAAAAAAACATTTTCGTTATTGTTACGAATTAGCAATTTGTTCACACGAATTATCAAATTGTTCCGATTAATCACCAAACTGTTCTGACGAATTAGCAATTTGTTCGAACGAAACAGAAATTTGCTAGGACGAATTACTAATTCGTTCGGACGATTATATACGCAATATATCTATCAAGAATCATACATATATTGTTTACAACTACAAAGTTGTTATCTTTACAATTTGTAAAGATATCAAAGGCGAAAATATTGGAAATGTAAATATATCAATAGTGATATTATTCTTTCTTTGAAAACTATATGTATTGTATGCAAATGACTTACAGGGGGCAGCAAAACACAATTAAAAATATGTATGTTTGTTTCACTAATTTATATGTAAAACTTATACGGTACCAAGTTTGATGCACCGGATGCGCATTTCGACAAATAATGTATCTTCAGTGATGCTCAACCGAAATGTTTGAAATCTCCGAAATAACAATGGAGTTTTAGAGCTATTTTAGGGAAAAACAGTGTGCCAAAAAAGTGGAGTCAAATTCGTCTAAGGATAAAAGCTATGCGTGAGATAATCCTTAATTTTGAAATGTATTTATATGTAGTTAGATAATAATTTTCTACAAAATATTTGCTATGTACATTTAATGGAAACCTCTTACGCTTGAAAATAGTCTTGATAGTTTTTTGTGCCACTTACGGGTGTATTATCTTCAGAAGAGGGGACGTTGACTCAGGTTTTTCTTTTAAATTCAATTTTCGAAGAAAAATTTGGGGGGAAAGACTAGGGTAAATTGTGGGGGGTTTTTCGACACAAAGACTTTGTCATAAAACAAGTCAATTTTATCTGTGCCCTTTTCTAAAAATCTTTAAAACAGGGACTCAGTTAAACTGCGAGAAAAAGGTTACACAGAGCCTAAGCACATTTACAGGTTATATGTTGTTCTGGACTTCCTCGCTTCACCAAATACGCACTCGCACCTTTGCAATAAAAAGTGACCTTGAAACAACATGTGTCCCCTGTTTCTATCAACTCGTCGATTTACAAAACTTTTAAAGATAAAAAGTACTTGAACTTACATTTATAGATAAAAAAAAATATATTGCAATTCCTAAATTCAGAGTGAATTATCTGCGGCGGCGTAGAAAGGCCAAATCAAAAACATTATTCGTTATTGTTACGAATTAGCAATTTGTTCGCACGAATTATTAATTTGTTCCGATTAATTACCAAATTGTTCTGACGAATTTATTCAATTAGTAATTCGTTCAGACGAATTAGCAATTTGTTCGAACGAAACAGAAATTCGCTAGGACGAATTACTAATTCGTTCGGACGAAATAGAAATTCGTTCGAACGAACAGGTACATTTGTTCGGACAAATTAGTAATTGGTTCCAGAAATAGATAAAAAAAACCTTTACATGAAAAGTGATGGGAAACAAATGTATACTTAAACTAAACATGCTTTAATTTAACAACATATCAACAATCATCAACGAATTACCATAATTGTCCATATTTCTATAAATACATGTTAATATACAAGACAAAAGTTGATTCCAACACTTTTCAAACGCATAGATATATCCAGAAGATATCTTAGAAAAATTTATATTACTGGTTATAGCAGATGCACCCGAAATTAGCCGCCGTTTATGTACAATGAGATTATGTATGCACACAAGTGATATTTAAAACGCATCAGTCATTCAGATTAGGATCGATTTCAACAAGCTCACAATATAATATGAATACCACTTTCGTGCATTCAATGCATAAACAATGGAAAGTGATTTTATATCATTAATGAATAATTATTCGACAAGCATTTTACAAGAATATTTTTAAACATATACAGCTTATCACTTTGATAATGGTAGTAAATATCGACAAACTAGCATAACACTTTCCCCGCGATACAGTTATAAATGCTTGCATGTTGTGACGTACTCTTTCATTGCGACGGCATATGGTGCGAAGTGCACAGGTCTAGAGGTACATTCATAGCAACATAGTGCTTTTGTTTCGGGTAGCCTTAACTGAGCTGAATATCAGGGATGCAATGTCTTGTCAGGTTTAAGGAGAGAGCAAACGCTTTTACTGATTCTTTTTTAACTAAAGAACACTGTCTACAGACGACATCACCCTCCAAACCCAGAAAGCCAGATTGCCATTTGATGAAGAAAATCCAACAGTTTCCAAATGTATCGATCCCCGTTGTGGCAACTGTCCATATTAAAAACAGGAGATTCATTTAAATGTGGCAAAACGTTCACTGTACATACTAATATGTCATGCAAATCCAGAAATTTAATGTATTGTATGATTTGAACTTCCGGCGGAGAAAAATATGTAAGACAGACCGGAACTAAACTAGCCGACCGTGTAAGAGTCCACAAATAACAAATACGGGGCCCATCCCTCAGGAATACACCCTGCAGTGAACATTTCGATTTATGCGCCAATGGAAGGTTTTTTAATATTTACGTTTTATAAAGATTTAGAAAATAATGAAGACTTATGGAGAGCGAAAATATACTATTTTGTAAAGTTATTCAAACCTAAATTGAATGTAAATTAATCATTATAACTTAGATGTTATACTTCAAGTCATTGCTTTATTTTGACTTGGTAACAAGAGTGATACACTGTTGTACTGAGTGATAACAGTGGTGCTTTCGTTGTAAACCGTGTTTACTGACGATGGTGTAGAGAGTTTGTACTTTGGTGGGGTCGGGATGAAAATATAATTATTCTTGAACATTACAGAAATCAGATAAATTTAGAGGGAAAACTTCCAAAACAATGTGATTATGGAATAAAATGGTGGGAAGATAATGATATGGAGCGATTAAGTTCAAAACAATATTTGTTAGTCCGTACCATTAATGATTCGGATATGGTAAAACAACGAAAAATAATATGATTGCCAGAAGAACACGATTAAACAACAAACAATGTCAATCAAAACACACAGATCTAGCATTAAAATCTACAATCCAAGAGGTGAATGGGAGAGAAGTCTAAGGAAAAAGATTCGGTATTATATTTCAAGCTAATTTATTTTTCAGTCAGACAAATTAAAGCCGATTGAAGTCAGCATTTCGCAAATTCTATGGTCGTTATAACGATCTAGTTCGTTATTACGACCTCGCATTGGGTCAAATGCTATCTGACGTGTTTCATACCGATTGTTAAGCCGTTCTTGGTACACTGATTTTGACTGCGGATAACTCCGTTTACCTGATCAGGATATAGGGCTCACGGCGGGTGTGACCGGTCAACAGGGGATGCTTACTCCTCCTAGGCACCTGATCCCACCTCTGGTATGTCCAGGGGTCCGTGTTTGCCCAACTATCTATTTTGTATTGCTTGTAGGAGTTATGAGATTGATCACTGTTCGTTATCTTCGCCTTTCATGTTACATGTACAGAGGTTTATCAGTCTTGTTTAAACTCAGCATTTCGCAATTCTTATGCTTGTTACAACAATTCACTTTGTCAATTAAACCTGTCATTGGGTTAAACGCTGTCTGGCGTATTCCATACCATCTGAGGTCATTCTTTTAAAACTGATTTTAACTGCAGATTACTTAGTTTACTGGATCGAGATAAACGGTCCATGGTGGTCGACAGGGGATGCTTCATCATCCAAAGCACTTAATTCCACCTCTGGTATGCCCAGGCGTCCATAGGAGTTATGAGATTGATCACTGTTCGTTATCTTCACCTTGCATTCTAGAAATTCTGATATCGCAATAAAAAGAGCTATGCGAATCCGAACTTATGTTAATTTAGAATAATGTTTTAATATAGCTTAGAGGTCTCAAGATGATATATTAATATACTAGTCTTCAAGGTCAACACATTTTTTTTCTTATCACCCCCCCCCCCTTATTTTTAAAAGAAGAGAATAAAAGCCGCAAATTCAAGACTAGAATATGAGAGAGAGAGAGAGAGAGAGAGAGAGAGAGAGAGAGAGAGAGAGAGAGCTATATAACTTCATAATTGCAATGATTTCTTATGATGTTCTAACATAATTAGGAAGTATTGAAGGTTAGTTAATAATCGGAATTTTGGGGATCCTCGTTATGGCTAAATTAAGGAACTCAAGGTCAGAGCCTTGAAACGAGGGAAACGAATTGCATTAATATCAATCATACAAAAAAAGATATCTGATCGGGTGAATTTTGGCGATTAGGCTGTGGAAACCAGTTTCCACATTGCGGCTTTTATTCTCTTTTTTTAAAAATAAGGGGGGGGGGTGATAAGAAAAACATTACCAATGTAAATTATTGATACTTGTCGTTTTTTCGTGTTATTTGTCTATGTAATATATGTCTCTTGATAAAGACCCGGGTTGCGTCGAAAATTTGAGTTTTAAATAACCAACAGTGTCGTGGCCTTTTCAGTTCTTTATATATATATATTCAATAAATTCTTTTTTCTTGGTATCGGGGTAGAATAAAGTCAAAAAATAAAATCCAATACTCAAACTTTTATCTATAGCGCTTTCGCCCTGCGGGCTCGTCAGTAGATTTTTAAACAACATTAAAACGCTATAGATAAAAGTTTGAGTATTGGATTTTATTTTTTGACTTTATATATATATGTATATATATATATATATATATATATATATATATATATATATATATATATTATATATATATATATACCATAACTCCTATAAGCATTACAAAATATAAAGGAGGACAGACACGGACCCCTGGATATATATATAAGCACTAAAATTGCCCAGCTACACGTACGACAGTAGTTTTTGAATTGTTACACTCTAAAGAACCGAACACCATGACGGAAGTGCTAAGTGTCCTGTTGTTTATTTCAGTGTTTTGTATCCTTATTTATTTGACCTCGTATCTACTATTAGATTCGACGCTTTGGATATTGAGTGTTTTGAGTTCTCCAGCTTGCGCTGGGCTTACTTTAGTACAGTATACATAAAAAAAAATATTGACTGTCACGATGTACGTATAATTCATAAAAGATCATTTTTAAATGAGAAAAAAAGACATTTACAGATAAGAACGGTTTACTTTGAAATTGGGTGAGCATTCATGAATTAGTCAGTCATCCGAGTTTGTGTTATAGATGACGCCAGGTCTCTTTTGGATAAATTTAGATGTGTTAATGTTGACGATGAATTTTCGACCATGTATATCATTATTCCGAGGATTTTTATGTTTTCTGTGGAATAGAGGGTCGTGGAGCTTTCATTGTTAGATGCGCTTGTGTTTCTTATATCTGTATAAAATGTGATGGAATCGTTTTGAGTGCAGTTGAACGCGACGTATCTCGTGTTCATTTGGTGCATGGAGTTGGTATCCACGAGATTAAGGGGTAAATATTTGATACATTATCTTAGTGTGTTCACTTCTTAATGTGAACTATCAGCTTTTTTAACACTCAGAAAGATTTACACAGCAAGAGATGATCAGGGTGGTCGCAGTGTCAATAACAGGATTTCAGTTCATGTCACCTAATGTGGTTTTTTGATCTCCACCCCCCCCTTTCATACAGATACAGTCCAAACACCGCTTTTATCAAATTTGACCTCCGTAATTAGTCTACTTCCATTTAAAATATAGTCAGTAATCTATCCTACTTCAATTTCGGATGTATCCCAGTGAACTAAAAAATAAAAGACACCAGGAATTGCTCCCCATCTGCTTCGTGCATATCACATGTTGAGCATAGATGTTACATACATTACTGCAAATAAATAACTCAGCTTTAATACTGACGGAATGGCTTCAGATTCTCCAAAGTCAATTTATCTTATTTACAAATGTATGTAGCAATTTTCCATCAACTCCTGAATATGTTGTTTACGTTTCTCAACTAATTCAATACGCAAAAGGTTGTTCTGCGTATGATAATTTTAAATCGACAAACCCTTCTGGCAAAAAGGTCAATTTTACAGGGATTTCGCCTTTAAAGTCAGCATCTTATGGTCGTTATAACGATTTGATTTGTCAATCCAACCTGTTCGTGGGCCAAATGCTATCTGATGTGTTTCATACCAAATTTAGGTCATTCTTTACACACTGATTTTGACTGCGGATAACTCCGTTTACCTGATCAGGATATAGGGCTCACGGCGGGTGTGACCGGTCAACAGGGGATGCTTACTCCTCCTAGGCACCTGATCCCACCTCTGGTGTGTCCAGGGGTCCGTGTTTGCCCAACTATCTATTTTGTATTGCTTGTAGGAGTTATGAGATTGATCACTGTTCGTTATCTTCGCCTTGCATGTTACATGTACAGAGGTTTATCAGTCTTGTTTAAACTCAACATTTCGCAATTCTTATGCTTGTTACAACAATTCACTTTGTCAATGAAACCTGTCATTGGGTTAAACGCTGTCTGACGTATTCCATACCATCTGAGGTCATTCTTTTAAAACTGATTTTAACTGCAGATTACTTAGTTTACTGGATCGAGACAAACGGTCCATGGTGGTCGACAGGGGATGCTTCATCATCCAAAGCACTTAATTCCACCTCTGGTATGTCCAGGCGTCCATGGTTGCCCTATTCTTAATTTTGTATTCTTTATGGGAGTAATAACATAGATCACCGTTCATTATCTTCACCTTTTCCTGTTACTATATGGTTTATTTTCTTTCTTCGTTGGCGGAATCTCTGATTTCTTGTTACCTTCACAGCAGCGTGAACGTGTCCCGAGTAAAGTTAAAACAAACATCATAAAATGTACCTTAGTGTACTTCACACTATATGACGTCACAATTTAAACGTACATCACAATGTAAAGGTCTATAGTTGTATGGCGGGGAAAATGTTATATTTTCTCACTATTTACTACCGTTATCTAGTGTTCAAGCTGTATTTAAGGAATGACTTGAATTCTGGGGCAAGTTATACGAGTATAACCTGGTCTGGGTCAGTTTACGCTTTGTAATCCGCGAAGGGGCCTCCGTGGCCGAGTGGTTAGATCATTGCGCTCAAAATCACACGGCCTCTCACCTCTGTCGATGCGGGTTTGAATCCCGTTCGCGCCGGTAAGTGAGAAAGTTTCCCAGTTTACTTTCGGAACGTCGGTGGTCTCTTCCCAGCTACATTGTATCTGGGTTCTCTCTTCCTCCAATAAAAAACTGGGCGCCACCATATAACTGAAAAATTGTTGAGTGTGACGGGAAACATCAATCAATCAATCAATATAATCTGCGAAACGAATTATAAAAAAGCGTAAACTGACCCAAACCAGGTTATACTCGTATAATTGGCCTCAGAATTAAAGTCATTGCTTATAATTTAATGCAAGATACAAAGATGCTAACCTTCGTTTATCAAAATGTACATAAACTCGGAAAAATACAAGTCAATTGAGCCGCTCAATGATTCACTTAGCAACAACGACACGAAGCGTCTAGCTGTGAAGGTCGTCATCTTTAATCTTAGTTCTACGAAGCCTAGCCATTTATCAAAATATTTTATCGAAAGTTTTTCATGATAGAAAATATGCGTAGACTATGCATGCAATGCGTATTTCGCTGCCCTTTAGAGATAGAGATCGACTTTGAAGTCGCTCATCTCCGACAGATTGAGAAAATACGGGAAATTGCATTGTTTAGGCCTACCCAAAATAAATCTTCAAATATCAGAAAATGCAATAGCCTAATTTGCGGCTTTTAATTCTGTGAAAACCTTTACTACATGAAAACTTACCTTTGTATGCAACGTTGTCGCTAATACTAAATCCAAGACAAGAAAATATGTAAGAAAGTGACAAATCGCGTTCCACGTGTCAAAGTCTCTGACGTCATGCGATAAAATGTGACGTATGAATTTTTGTTTGCTTTCTTGAAGGACGCAATAAAACACACCCCTTTCCCCAGTGATAAATATATTTCAAATTGAACAGGGTAATGCTTACTTGGCAAATCATTAATTCGAATATAATATCCTTGTTTTAATCTATTATTCGACCATATATTCAGAGAAAGATGTTTTACAGTTCAATGATGACAACGAGAAAACAACATGTGCATCAAACCGAATTATCTTATTGTACACGTTGACTTTTTATTCCAAAGAAGGCTGAAAACAGTGCTGCGATGTAAATTTAGAGAGAGAGAAAAAATAGTTCCGCCATCTGGTTGTCAAGGGGGGATGTCCCCATACCAAACCAAGTTATACAAAAAATAACTTGCTTTCCTCAATGGAATTTGATCGATCAGAGACAAGGATACAACAAGAATTAAATTATATGTTTATATCTGTTTGTCAAATGATTTTTTTTCAGTTTTCTTTGATAATCATAAGTCTCATGGTTCTTTTTATATATAATGTACACTAAAGTAATCTTTATATCACATTGTGACCTTGAAATCGCACCCGATGTACATAGTCATTTAGAATAAAGAAAACCAACGTGTGTACATATCGACTCGGCACAGTTGAAAGATGACGATATTTATTTCGATCAAGGCATGTTCCTAATGGTGACTAGTTGAAGATTTGGGATTTTGGGTCCGTGTTTGCCCAACTATCTATTTTGTATTGCTTATACGAGTTATGAAATTAGTAACTGTTCGTTATAATCACCTTTCATATGGAAGGAAGGATATTTGGCTTCATTTAGATAAAATTTGGCAGTAAATTTGGAAAATGTCCAGGATTTGAGTTGAGATTTTGGAAATTGCTATATTTGAGAAGATATTGTATCGATCTGTATCACTTTATAAATTTACCATATCAATGTCGACATATCAACCCAAACTGAAACTGATTTGAGTGCAACTTTCACCTGTGCCGAGGTGATAAGCACCTGAAAGTCTAGCGGATAAAAATAACTCTACGTCACTTGTATGACGACGTAATCATAAGTTAAGCGAGGGATTTCCCCACGTGATACGATGTTTGTTTATATATTGACAAACGATGTTTACTAAAAAAAATATGCGACGCTTGGAATAATTTTACTTTAATTTGAATATGCTGCTATTACTTGTTATTTTACTCGAGATAACTTAACCCCGTCGTGTTTAATTAATCACAATTAACATGATTTGTACTACTATGCAATAGAAACGAAACGTTCCATTTTTTTAATGATTTTAATGCATATTTGCAAAACATCAGTAGCAACAAATGAGTGTCGATCCCAGATCAAAACAACAAACTGCTAAGTTTGAAAAGGAGGCGAGTGTTGCATGATTAGGCCCCAAGTGACGGTATATTTTTCACGAAATTGTATGCATCTCCATCAATATACTTGTTTTTGGAAGTGTTCACGAATAAATTGTATTGCTCTAGTCTGGATGGATGACGTGTTCTTGCACAAATTATTCACATATGGTTGAAATTGAATTACATAATCTTTTGTTTGGTAAGGGTTTGACGTTCTAAATCTAGATAATATGAGTGTGTTTGGCACCTGTTACCTTTGCAAGCAGATCTTTACTATTTTAACATAATAGAATTAAGGACATGTAGGGCAATGTGACCAAAATTATTGTGAATACTGTCCCCGTGAATCAACAAAAGGATGTCTTCTACAATATGTATAAATTTCATGGTTACTTGCTAAGTATGCAAGGGATGTAATAAAGTTTTGCAATATCCTTTTTTCAAAAAAATGAGAATTGTCCAAATTCATTCCAATTTTCATTGAAAAACTAATCAATATTAATGTAATTAAAATTAGACTTAACATCCGCTCCTCTGCGATACGTTTCGATACAAGATTTAACAACTACAGTACGTTTAGATACTTTTGTTTTGATGTGCCTGATCCGGATTATAACATTCATCTTTTACGTTTAATCCAAGTTCTTCTTTTTCATATTCAGCCCATCGTCTGACATAATCGTCGCCAGAATTCATAATAAAGATAAAGTTCTATCTCCAATTCAGAAACAGGGGTTTTCTGAAGTTAGGACCTTTTAAAGTATATGTAAATGTTTTTACGTCCTCATTTTCAACTATATCAGCATTACCTGTAATGACATTTCCAGCTGAAATATAGTTCAAAGAAGATGAAAAGAACACATAGGTGGATTAAGTATAAAATGTTCTATATTTAGGGACTGCAAAGTTTGTTTGTAATCAGTTTGGATGCAATAGTAGAAGTATATTTGTAGGAAATACAGGATGTGAACTTGAACTTGAAATATGTTGAAATACAACACTGAGCGTTTTATGACGAAGGGTGGTGATTATGATGACGGAATCAATTTGAGTTTAAGGAACTGGCGGCATGATTCGGAAGGGGTTTCATCCATAACATCCAGTGGTTTAAAGAGCTTGCGATGGACAACATCCATAATCATAATTCTAGTGTTAAGAAATTTAAGTATGGACTACCTTTGACTTCCTCAAATAATGCATTGAAAATTCGCAATGAAAGAACGTAAAGTTATGTGTGAATATTATGTGGACCTAATCTTTTTGGTGATGTAAGGTAAAACTCAATCAAGTGTGACATTGTGTATATGTTGTCTTTTATATGAACGATATTCATGACTGCGTTTGCTTCTTGTTGTATTATGGATAGAATAAATGATAATGATATATTCAAACCCTAACTACATCACAATACGTGTGATTTTGTTTTCAAATTGTCCAATCTATTTTTACTCGAATAACGACGTTTTAGGCATGTCATAAATGTCTTTTTGTTTTAATTGAAGAAAGTGGGGCTTTGTGCAAGATTGTAATGAAAATTTGCAAACATTTGCATTTGAGTAGAATAGAAATATTTTAATAAACTGATTTGATATCCAAATTGGCGGATATTTAATAAAAATGTTTTCACATTTTAGAATATTTTGATCTGAATTGAGGCAATGTTAAAACATGTGTAGTCAAATGCAGTTAATTTAGACTATACGTTTTTGCATTTCGTCAATGTCAGATAATTGTCTCTTTAATGGGTTAGTATACCTAACAGTCTCGCAAAACGGGCATTGTTTGCCATTTTACTTCTTAGTGTACCAGAGCTTGCATTACTCCTTTTAGGCACCTGATCCCACCTCTGGTATATCCAGGGGTCCGTGTTTGCCCAACACTCTATTTTCTATTGCTTGTAGGAGTTATAAGATTGATCACTGTTCGTTATCTCATCTTTGATCAGAGTCTATCATTGCCTGCATTGGTTAACTTCACAGTCCGCCAATTGCTTGCATTGACCAATTTTAAAGCTATTAATACAAGCATAAAATGCAAGGTTTATTAGTTACCTACCGTCGAAGTCAACTTTAGGTTTGCACTCCATCTGTCTGTCTGTCCGTTAGGCATGCAAATCAGTTTTCTACACTTTTTCTCTGTTCTTGCAGATATTTAATTCACAGTTTGTGTATTGCTTTGCCATTACAAGATATTGATCAAGTTTCAGTTCGTTGATTTTTCATTAAGTTTTGGTGCTTGGACTTAGAAAATCAAAAAGAATTATCAGTTTTTTTGGACATGTTTTTGATGTGATTACAAATATTCATTTGATATTTGGTTCAATGCTTGCCATAACAAATTACAGATCAAGTTCAAATTTCGTCTTGATCCGTTGATTTTTCACTACGTTATGGCCCTTGGACATAGAAAAATAACGTGAATTATTAGATTTCAGACTCTCTTTTTTGTTGTGCTTGCAGATATTCAGTTGATATTTGGTTCCTTTCTCTGCCATAACATGTTACAGATCAAGTTTGAATTTTGTGAATTTTCGCTGGATTATGGCCCCTGGACTTCAAAACATAAAGTGAATTATCAGTTGTTCGGACTTTTTTGTTGTGCTTGGAGGTATTCATTTGAAAATTGATACACATTTAGTTTGCTTCTACAAAGTTGATAAGAACTAGTATAGTCACACCCACACCAATTTAAAGGTTACATACAAGTTTCTTATTTCTGTAGATAAGAGTACTATACTCATTAAAATTTCTGGCATAATGAAAAAAACAACGATGTAGCTGACTTATTCATGATCACCTACATTCTACAATACATTGACTTGGTTAAAGACCTAAACCTAATTATAAATTTGTCTTCTTTCCTGGTTTAGTCTTTGTACTTGAATAGCCGTTGATTTCCAACCATTCTTATAATGGTTCCCCAATTTCCCCTTTAACATCATAATGAACTTCGAGTATTGTTACAGTCCAGTAAGTTTTGCGACTGACAGGGGAATATATATTGCTATACAATATTCTCAGAATGCTTGTTTTCACTAAAATGATAGTTTTGTAAATTTGTATTATCATATATTTGACAAGTAATGTTAATGTAATGTACTTTATACAATATATGTGTCCCATCATGAAGCGTTGTTGTATCCTTTTCATGAACATTATGAAGAAAAGTGAACTTTTTTCATTAGCGAGATGTAGAAGTGATGACCATCTCGTACCAACTCATTCCCACACTCCAGGAAAAAAACCACCGATTGCGATAGACCCATATATTGATTGTGTATCATATGAGATAGAGCCATATACACATTGTAGTTTGCCAATACAACCTATCATTGAGTCAAATGCTGTCTTAAGTGTTTCATACCGATTGTTAGACCGTTCATGACACACTGATTTTAACTACGGATCACTCATTTTACCTGACCAAGGTATAAAGTTCACAACGGGTTTGACTGGTCGACAGGATATGCTTATTTCCCCTAGGCACCTTATACTACCTATGGTCTGTCCAGAAGTCCGTGTCTGCTCAACTCTAATGTTGTATTCCCTATAGGAGATTGATCACTGTTCGTTGTCTTCACCTTGCATTGGATGGTGCCGTATACGTTTTGCATGGTACTCTCTATACATGTCTTCACAATTTGTTTAATTAACAACAGGCTCGTTGGTGGTATTGCTGATCCACTGAACATTAATTTGTGTTAAACTCTAGATCCTTAGACACTATAATAAACAACAATTTTGAAATTATATCATTCATTCTAGACATTGCTATGGTATGTTCTAAATATCGTTATGCAAGTGATCGATATCGCTATTTTGCAGGAGACGCCATGCAAACATAATTAAAGAAGGGGTTAAATGACGTTGAAGTGGATGAAGGGAAAGATATGGTTCGATCCTGCGACAGACTTCTGCATTAATTTAATTAAAATTACAATTTCTCGATTCAAATTAACAGAAGTGTTTTAAATATGGATTAACATTTGTGGGTTTTTTTTGTTTGTCATGAGCGAAACAGTTTCAATCTTCTAATTGATGATAAAAGAGAGAAATATATTACATGTATATGAAATAATAAACTGACTGCACTGACTCTAGACAGAAGACCATTGCTTGAATTGACTGTACATAGAAAGACATTCAGTGCAAAAACATTGACTCATGAAAAACGTCGTCTCGTGCCTGCATTGGTCTGACATTAAAGGTCATTCGATCCCTGCAGTGCATTGATTTTGGAATAAGGTCATTCACTACCTGCATTGTCCTTACATATAAATTCATTCAAGACATGCATTGGCTCTAGATAATTTCATATGGCTCCTGTGAGAGTCCTCCAATGCCTTCATTATGGAGTGATATCAGTGCCACCATTCTGATTTAATATTTCTAACCTTATATATATATATAGCACAACCTGTTAAAACCCAGCATTAGTAAATAATTTCGTAACCTGAACTTTACTACTAGTATATATTATTGATGTGAAGCTTAGGATCGCAATGGTAAGCACGCCCCAACGTCTGGTGTAAAGGGAGTAACTGCAAATATGGGTTGGCGCGAAGCATAGAGACAGACAGACTGACGGCAGGCGACCAGAAAATTGAGCTGTCAACTTAGGTGAGCTGCAAATACTTGAAATACATGACAATATTTCCTTCCTAATCAGATTGATACTTGTAGTGATTTTTTTTAAATATCAAAATTTAAAACCTGATAGAACGTGTGCACTCCAGTGGGGGTTAGAAGTGTGCTATCGTGCCTAGTGTAGCGACGCTGCGTGTCCCGGTTCAAGTGATAAATTCTGCATCATTGTAAACACTCATGTTATAATAAAGTTAATCTGTTTCAGCTGAATATTGAGTAAAAATGTTACAAAACAATAGCAAGTAAAAGATTTGACACAAATCAAATGCTGGATTTCAAAACATACATTAAACCCGCCAACACACTTCGATATTTTGATCGCAGGGGTGCACACAATCCTTTTGTTTTTAAAGGATTTGTTAATGGTGAAAGCATTCGTGTTTAAGAAAAACAAGTCAAATAGGGACGAACTTGCCTTTGATAACAAGTGAGGCACAACCATATATGCAAGGTGTCTAGGACCCTTCATATGCCCCCACCGGGTCCAGGAGGGCACCATGGTTGGGGGATGGGGCGAGGCGGAAAACGAATTTTAGGAATATTGAATTCGAAAATCATACAATTTTTGTCAATTCCACCGACGTTTTAAATAAAGATTTCATTCCACTTGATATGAAGCCCAGTTATTAGCATTTCCTTTTCTTAATTCGTTTTTTTTTTAAATGAACTAAACTAATTAAACCATATCTTTAGTTCTTCCTTATGATTTGTTTTGCAAAGCTCGGTGCACCAGTGGAAATATGAGCGGAAAAACGTTACACCATGATCTCTAGCATCCAATGTAAACGTAGGGGGAGGGCTGAGATAGACTATGGCTACTGTCCAATCCAGTTCACTTATTAGTGAATGAAAATATTGTTTAAATTAAATCCAATGTAAACACGATGTTCTTGGACCGGGACAATTATCGCAGCTGAGTGGGAAACAGGGGAACACAACTTTCGTCTATCTCCCACTACACTGAAATATAGTCTCTGGTCAGTGTCCGTAATAGTGAATATGCGAATGATGCCCTTGAGTAATACACACGTCGTGAGAATCTGAGTTCCAGAAAATGATGCAGATAATTTCGCGGCAAATATATTAATGTTACAATTCTGTCTAAAGATAGTAGTGCAGTGCATCGCTTGAGAATACACATAGTGCCAAAACCCGTCAAATGATCGTTCGCTTTGTGAGCCGCGAGACTAGGATGTAGTTGTTGGTACATAGGAAGGAGCTGAGTAATTCCGAGCACTACAAAAACGTCTTCATTTCCGATGATCTCATAAAGCTTCGTTTTAAACTTTTTCAAACTTTTTCAGCAAGCTGGATGATGTGAAAACCGCATTCACCCGTGATGGCAACATTTATGGACTTCTTAGTGACGACTTCTTAGTTGATTCACCAGATGACTTGTTTAACATTGGTGTTCATGAAATTGACTTTATTTAGGTATCGTACAGTTGTAGGAAAGCGAGGAAGATAAATATCAGAGTACGCGTGATGCATGTACGTCATCCTACAAATACAGATACTACACATAATGCCAATGCACATGTTCTATCTGGCTTTTATGAAGAAAATCTAGATAAAATATCAAAGTTGAAAATTTTAAGCCTAAATGGGTATGACTTAGTGTCAAAATCAATAAACCCAGATTTTGTTGAACTTCTTACCCTTTACGATCTTGTCTGTTTAACAGAAACAAAACTTGACAAGGTCGAGGTGTTGCCAATGATGGTTTTGAGATATTGGCATCAGTTTGCCGTACACATTGTAAAGCTAGATCTGATTAGATGTGTGTGCTTATTCGAAACAATTTATGTAAATACGTTAAGTTGAAGAACCTATTACTTGTTCTAGTCAATGTGTGTTATGGTTTAGTATTGATGAAAGGTCACCTCACAAAAATCTATTATTTGGAGTTGTTTACATTCCTCCAGAGGAAAGTGGTTATATAGTTCTATTGATATGTTCACTGATATTGAAAATAGATAAATCCATCATGAAGGTCCAATTTGATTACTTGGTGATTTTAATGCTCATACTGGTACCATTGATGTAGTTCTAGATATTCAAAAGGATGTTCGTACTATTGACAATGTATATATCTTAAATGAATGTGGTACGGTGTTCCATTATAAAGGTCATCTCAGGACAATAGAAGACATGATAACTATGATTTTAGACTAATTGAGCTATGTAAAACTCTCAATTTATTTATTGTAAACGGTAGATTTGGTTATGATCGAGATTTAGGTTATGCTTCTTGTAACAATTCTGTTATTGACTATGATATTGTGTCACCGGAATTATTCCGTAATTTATTTGATTTCAATACAGTACAAACAAAGATACATTGCTGGATCCAGTAAGTGTTTTGGTTTCAGCTGACAAAGCTAGTAACAACAGTGTCTTTGTTTCTAAGGCTCATTATTGCAACTGTATTTTAAACGAACTTTTGGTAATCGTACTTACACTCCAACTGCCCTTTCAAAAGATGAAATTCTTCGAAACCATGCTTCAATTTTAGACATGTTATATCCCAGTCAATGTGTCGAATGAATATGAGTTACCGTATCTATACTAGATTCCTAAACTACTTAAAAACCCTTACAAAGATATATTGCTGGATACCAAGCCCCTATATTTGCTCCTCACGAAAATATTAATAGCTATGAAGGAGAAACTTCAAATTTACTGTGCGACTACATATGCCATAAGTTGTGGTAATCAAATGTAGATTCAAAAAAATTCTAAAGAACTTTTAGTAAACTTGAAATCGCAAAACTTTTGCCAAATCAATAACATTAAAATCTATGACTTTTCAACACTATACATGACTATTCTTCACGATGAATTGAAGACTAGACATTTTGACATCATAGACAGTTGCTTCTTCAACAAAAATGGAAAACGGAAATATTCCTATCTAGTGATCAGTCATCCAAAAACTTACTTTGTTAAACACCACTCTGATTTCACGCACAAGTACTCTGAAGTTGAAATAAAAAATATGCTAGAGTTCCTCATTGACAATATCTTCGTGGTCTGTGGTGATCAGGTCTTCCAACACTCTGTTGGATTTCCCATAGGCACGAATTGTGTTCCTTTGTTAGCTGACCTGTTTGTATATTCATATGAAGCAGAATTTATTCAAAAACGTCTACGTGAGAAGAATAAATCTCTTACTATGTCCTTCAATTCGACATTTAGATGTATCCAAGACGTTTTGTCTATTAACAATAATAACTTTCATACATATGTCGATTCGATATATCCCCGTGAGCTTGAAATAAAAGACACCACAAAGTCGTCCACTTCTGCTTCATACTTAGATATTTTATTGAAAATAGCCATTAATGGTAACTGACAACTTAACTGTATGACAAATGGGATGATTTGAGCTTCCCCATCGTCAACTTTCCATATTTATATAGCAATATTTCATTATCATCTGCATATGGTGTTTATATCTCTCAACTGATTCGATATGCAAGAGCTTGTTATGCATATAGTCAGTTTTTAAATCGAGGCAAGCTACTGACAAACATATTGATGGTACAGGGGTTTCAACAGTCTCGACTGAAGTCAGCATTTCGCAAATTCTATGGTCGTTATAACGATCTTGTTCGTCAATACAACCTCGCATTGGGTCAAATGCTGTCTGACGTGTTTCATACCGATTATTAAGCCGTTTTGGCACACTGATTTTGACTGACGATAACTCCGTTTACCTGATCAGGATATAGGGCTCACAGCGGGTGTGACCGGTCAACAGGGGATGCTTACTCCCCCTAGGCACCTGATCCCACCTCTGGTGTGTCCAGGGATCCGTGTTTGCCCAACTATCTATTTTGTATTGCTTGTAGGAGTTATGAGATTGATCACAATCTGTTGATAAGCTTATGCCCATTTTAAAAAGATTTTTAATGTTGTATTTGAAAGTGGTATAATACCTGGTACATGGTTTAAAGGTTACATTTGTCCAATTCATAAAACAAAGGTGACAACACTGGTGTAGACAACTATTTGGTATTACAATATTAAAGTTGTTTTGGCAAGTTATTGACGTGTATAATCAATAATATAATAGTGGAAAAAAGAAATTGTGTATTGTGAAATTGAGTATAATTTTTCTATATTTATATTTATAAAATCTAAACAATCGATAAAGGTGATGTTTTTGAACAATATCGGATAGTATCCGACTCAGATGCACGGACTTTTTCATGGTTAGTGATCACATGTTGTTTATTGAAGTGTTCGTACGTACGAGTTTGACTGGCCAATACTGGTTGGAGTAAGAAGTGTAAAAGGTTTGTTTTGACACTATTCGTTAAGGAAAGTACTTTAGTTTTGACAAACTTTACCCTTCTGTCATGCCACGACTCAGCGAAAACCAACATAATCGTGCTGTTGGGATACTTCAAACTGGAATGGAACAAAATATCGTAGCAAGACACTTTGGAGTTCATCGGAACACCATCCAGTCATTATGGAAACATTTCTAACAATCTGGTAACACTCGGGATCGACCACGTTCTGGGTGTCCTCATGTGACGTCGCGTCGAGAGGACAACCACATCAGACTTGTGCACCTGAGAAATCGTTTCCAGACAGCAAGTTTGACTGCTCGTAGCATTCCTGGACTTCGACCAATCAGTCCAAGAACTGTGCGTAATCGTCTGCGCGAGCACAACATCAGACCAAAACGTCCAGCGGTGCGCCCAATACTGCTTCAACGTCATCGTATCGCTAGACTAGCGTGGTACAGACGACATCTGCGATTCAGAATACAGGACTGGGCCAATATACTGTTCACTGATGAATCCAGATTTCATTTGGATAGCAGTGACGGCCGTTGTAGAGTGTATCCTCGCGTTGGGGAACGGTACCAGGACGCTTGTGTTGTGCAACATCGACAATGCGGTGGAGGTTGCGTTATGGTCTGGGTTGGAATAACAGCACATGGAAGGACCCCTCTATAAATTTTCAATGAAAATCCCACCGGCGTACACTATCGAGACGAAATTATTCAGCGCCATGTGATATCCTTCATACAGAGACAACAAGAAAACGCAGTGCCACCTGTTGCACGTATAGTCAGGGACTTTTTTTTTCAAGAGAATGTCGATATTTTGCCTTGGCCAACTGTTTCCCCTAGATATCGCCGATCGAACACGTCTGGGATGAAATGGAACGAGTCTAGGTCGTTTATCAAATCAGCCAGTGACATTAGCTGATTTAGGCTAGGCTTTAACCAACATATGGAACAACATCCCTCAAGCATTTCTAAACACTTTAATGCCATCAATGAGGCGCAGTGGTCAAGCATGCACGAATGCAAATGGTGGTCACACGCGTTATAACTTTGTTAATTCAAGTTCGAATACCTGTGTCTTTCGAGTGTGCTGAAATTGACGTTGTTCAACGTTAACATTAATGGATTATGAAATATTGTAATGAATACATTTGTTAACAGTATTACAAAAATGAAATTGGTTCATTGTTATTTTTTATTATTTGTTCATATATCAAATGATGCACAGTTTCTTTTTTCCGCTAGTATAGATTGTTTAATTACTTGGAAAATTTAGGACTACTATGTGACAAACAAGCTGATTTTAGTAAAGGAGATCATACATTTAATCTTAAATGTTTGATATATTTATACTTATTTCGAAGGGAAAAGTTGTATTGCACTTTTATTGATTATCGTGAAGATTTTGACTCTGTAAACAGAATCATGCTGTGGCAAAAATAACTACGTACGTCCATCAATGGCATAAGAATGCCAAATCTTGTGTTAGAATTGGCTCAATTTGTTCAGATTTTTTCACTTGAAATAATGGGGTTAGACAGGGTGAAAATCTGTTACCTCTTTTGTTTTCCATATTTCTCAATGATCTGGTTGATTTTATGTCTCATTCATATAGTGGCCTCACTGATATTTGTAATATTGCATATTTGGTGTTTGAGGATTCAGAAATGGAAGTATATCTTAAGTTATATTTATTGTTATATGCTGACGACACTGTAATATTAGCTGAATATTCAGACGAACTACAATCTTTTTTAATGCAATGTTCTTGTATTCTCAGACTTTACGTGATAACCTGATCAACAAATGATGGTTTGAAAAAAAATGCGCCTTCCCGTCATAGCTGTGAAGTCTGTTACAACTTCATGTTTGATTAGTGAATGTGATTTCAGCAATATTTTTGTTGTCAACATATATCGTTAATAATTATGACTTCGTATACACTTAACATTTAAAACAAACCTTCTTTTACACATGCATTATTGATTGACTTTCCTGAAATATGATAAAAGTATTACATATTGGAATGTTTTACGTGTGAATTAAGATATTGCTTTTTCATTACTTAATCATCGTCCGTTATTCTAAGCAGGTATTTAACGATTAATTTTCAACAAATGTTTTTTATCCGTATTATGTGATATAGTAAAATAATGACATTACATGACCTATCTATTAGATATTTCCTCGTCTCTTAAGTTAATTTACAATACATAGTCTTAAGGTAATATCTTAATATTTTTAAAATTCGGATTTATTGTGGTGTGATTCTTACTATTTTCTCGTTGTTTACATTCCATTGATTGATTGATTATATATTGTTTAATGTCTCTCTCGAGAATTTTTCACTCATGTGCAGACGTCTCAAAGACCGGTGAAGGGCTTCAAATTTTGACCTTTGCTCGGCACTTACGATCATTGAGCGGTGCGGGTGTTTTAGCGTGTCACACCTACTGAGACACGGGGGGTCCGTTTTTAAGGTCATCTCCGAGGACCCGCGGCATTAATACCTGATACCGTTTGGCGATGGAACTGTCACTTCCTGTTTGAATGACTTAGGTCTGTCACGACAGGGATTCGAACCCCGGCCTTCCGCATGCGGGGCGAATGCTCTAACCTCTAGACTACCGCGGCGGTGTTTACATTCCACAATTTATACTCTATGACGTACTTCCTCTTTGATCTACGAAAACAAACAAAAAGTACTCGTCTATGACAAAACTCAAACAGTGAAATTGAGTTTAACTCCGTATTCGAATGAAGGAATAATTTGATTTATTCCCCAATGAAGGATACTTCACAAAAAAAGATATGAATTGCCATTTGTGTATTGTGTTACATGGCATGAATTGACAAATGATTTACGTAATCTAACAATAAGTATAGAAAATGCCATCACCACCCCTTAATAAAAAAGTTGTACTGTTATTCTCGCAATTGTATTAAAATTTGCATGTATTACCTTTGAGATGTTCAAAAAGAACAAAATGAGGAATATGAGGGTTAATGCTAAAAAAAAAATCAAAGTCGTCATTTTTTTAGGAATGTAGATAATGTTAGATTTAATTTTAATGGTGAACAATTCTGTAGAAGATAAATTTCAATATTTAAGTATCAAATTCTCTAGAAAGGGTTGTTCTAAATCTAATAAAGACCGATGTGTACAACAAGCACGGAAAGCGATGTTTTATGTATTACGTAAATCTAGAAAATTATACTATTAAAATGGTTTGAGTCAATGATCGCTCTCATCTTGATGTATGGAGCAGAGATAAAATTCTGATTGTTAAACCTTTTAAATCATCGATTTTTATCATGTAAATTTTCATGCTTATTCAAGTCACCTTCCCGAACTTTTGTATTATGACGTCATGTATATATTCCCTCCTCGCAAAGACTATCATGACGTCACGATGTCACAATAGACGTCTCTAAGATAAACAACTTTGTATTCATTTTTTGTATTCACCTGAGGATGGATGTTAAAATCCTGAAAGCGCTAGTGATTTAAATATATTTTGAAACTGCATATTTTCCTGCTTTTTTTATTGAATTATTTTGACTGTGATATCAACTCTTTCTATTTGGATTATATATATATATATATATATATATATATATATATATATATATATATATATATAAAGCACTAAAATGATCAAGAACAATCAGATTGTTAATTATACGGGACGACCTGTCCTTTCTCTCGGTTAAACGAAGATAATTACATAATGTGGCCAATATTAACAGAGAATAATAACAAAACAACAAACGCTACATATAAATACACCTAGCACTACAACTACACTAAATCGACAAACGTATTTACACTGCAGGCTACATCTATTTTATTTTAGCTTTGCCAAACAATGCTAACGGTGGAACGAATTAGGACATGTCCTATTTGTCCAAAGAGCTCATCCACAATGTACGCAGTAGAAATAATATTAATATTATAATAACGTTAAAGGTGTGCGTGGAGGTGGGTGGGTGGTTGCGTGCGGGGGTGGGTGGTTCCGTGCGTGCGTGCGTGCGTGCGTGAAAGATGAAGATAACGAACAGTGGTCAATTTCATAACTCCTATAAGCAATACAAAAAAGAGTTGGACAAACACGGACCCCTTGACACACCAGATGTGAAATCAGGTGCCTGGGAGGAGTAAGCATCCCCTGTCGACCGGTCACTCCCGCCGTGAGCTCTATATCTTGATCAGGTAAACGGAGTTATCCGTAGTCAAAATCAGTGTACCAAGGACGCCCCAACAATCGGTATGAAACACGCCAGAGAGCATTTGACCCAATGATAGGCTTTATTGGCAAACTAGATCGTTATAACGTCAATAGAATTTGCGAAATGCTGACTTTAAACTGGACTTTTGAAACCCCTGCACCGGGATGCTGAAAATCACTTGAAGAATAGCGAACCTGGTGATTTTTTTTGTAATGTTATGCAATGAAATTATTCGTACGCGAATGTAAAATAATATGTTTATTATATCTGTTATAGATGAAAAAATAACAATATTTAATATACCATTGATTACTCCATTTTTATTATCACATGATCGTATTAGTCACGTGACTTGATATATATATATATATATACATTCCAAAGATCTTGGAATAGTATCAGCTCAAGTAAAGTATCCTATAGCATTGGAAAATAAAGTAATTAGAGATGTAAAGCGTAGTTAAACTTATTCAAAAATGTTGGGGGAGTAATGTTGTTAATAGTTGACCAAGATTATCGACTATAGCCAAATTTGAGGGCATTGCTCTCAACTCAAACAACGATTGATTATGAAAGCGACAAATTATATCATACCTTTATCAAGTAAAAATCACAGAAATGTATGTTTCCCCTTCTGATATTACACAAAAATATCAGCAAACAACCCCAACGTACGCTTCGTGTTGCTCCAGTAGTTGATTACATACGATTGATTTTTTTAAATTCTAAATGCATATGCACATTAGGGGCGATTTTGAAGTCAACAAATAATATGAAAAATCAGCGTAGCGCATACATATATTCTAAAATTGCAGACCTGTGTAATATCAAAGAAATATAATAAGCAATCATTTGAAAAAGCACTTGACAGGTATATTTACCAATACAGAGCTACGGACTTGCTGAAAGTGATAAGGGGGAATCCTCCTACGTGTATGAGTCACTTTAACATAACCAAGTTTCCTGAGTGTTATGTCATAATTGAGAATTTTGCTTTATAAAACTGTAATGAAGTTCTTTTGATTTTGTGTAGGCAATAGAGAAAATGATAAATCATAGAATAAATAAAAAGAAAATTTATTCAGCAATAACATAAGAAATATAAAGATGTTTGAAAGACAGTAAGTAATCACACTATCACCTACACACACACTCTCTCTCACCGAGAAAGAAAATATAAATTGATAGAATAAACATGGCAATATTGACAATCAATATAACGTATAACTGTCAAGAGAATTCAATAGTCAATACAACAAATATGTCAATCCAGGCGGAAAATGTAATTGGTAATAAATGTATTACAAAATGGTTGAAATAGAAGCAAATTCCGCTATCTACAGAAAAAGTTAAACAGTAGTAAATTATGTTTTGCAAATACAAAATTTCTCAAATTCCTTTTTGATAAAATGCTAAATTACTGAAACTCAAAATGAAAGTTTGGCTATTCAGCACAATTTAATTAAACGCCACGTCACACTTACAGGTCTCCCACTGGACAACGATACTGGGTAATGCCGACTTAAACCAATGCGAACACTAGGCCTACAAACGTGGAACACTCATGTACACCGTGGTCTCACGTGTTCTAATTCCCACGCCGAACACCTTCTGAACGCTGGGAGTAATGCCGTATACGGCCCAGATAGTTTCCCAAATCCCCTCTGTACTTAAATAGCAATTACTTAACCCAAAACCTATACACAAAGCGACATGTTTAACAACAAAATTTGAAAACCCAATATACGAGAAACTTAACCCGACACCTCGCAAATATTTCACACAAAAATAGCTTACCGACTGGAGGAAACCAATGCCCACACAGTAAAATGTTTCTCTACCTGGCTACCCATTACCCAGACTAACTTCTGGAATTCGCCAAGAAAAGACCCCTGCTGGAAAGCATGAAAACGTGGCCGCACGCTTGACAAACAGCCGCTACTCTGACTGACCAAACCGGTATACTAAAAATAGCCTCATTGACCAACACTCACACTACGGAAACACCTTACAAGCATAAACAATTATTTACAGACAACACCATAAAAACTAACTACATGAAATTTAAAATTTAGAAATGCAAAACATCACGTTATTTTTTGTTTTCGCTTTGTTTCTGGGTTTGTTTGTTTTTTCCACATTGTTGATTACGTACAATATTGAGCTGAGGTCTTTGATTTGTTTGGTAATAAAAATTGATTATATTGCCCTTTTAGAATTGTTATGCAGAATGGTAAAATGATATAATGTGATAAAACTCAAACCAGATTTATGCATATATTTACATCGATAAATACTGCACAATACAGTGACATTAATGCAAGGTAACAATCCTGACATTTTGACTTTCCCTATGCGTGACTTAAATGTAAAATGAATATATCGAAGAATTCATGTATGTTTGGATTGAACTTAATGAAAACTAGTAGCAACTAACTAGGTGTTGATAAAGCGCAGTTCGGAGAGTGGTACGACATATTTTCAAAAATACACCAAAATGTAAACTTAAAACATATCTTTTTAAACCTGCATTTAATTTGTAATTAATTGAACAGAATATGGCTTACGGATACGGAACATATCCACTAGTCGAAAGCCTGAATTGCTTCCTATATCATGAATGACACAAAACATATAAGTGCAAAATCTATTGAAAATTTACTGTGGATGATAATTATAATTACAATGGAAACAAGTCCCAGCTAATGCAATGTTATACGTACTACCTGCCAAAATCTGCATACATAGCTTTATATTTATTATATTATATTAATATATATATATATGTATATATATATATATATATATATATATATATATATATATATATATATATGTATATATATATATATATGTGTGTGGGGGGGGGGCTTATAAAGTGTCAAAGAAAATTATCATTTGACTAGAATTTGACCAGCAGATCTACATATACAATGTATATAGTTTAGCATTTCGTAGATGTAGTAAATTACGAGAAAAATACAACTATAAACATATATTTTTATTATGACGTCATATTATGTGAAGTGGACTGAGATTAATAGAATCCTTCATTAGTACGAGTGTGGGATAGGGAAATTCCACCGAGGGGACAAGATTCGCAGTCTAGGACGAGGCTTTGCCGAGTCCTAGACAGCGAATCTTGTTCCAGAGGTGGAATTTCCCTATCCCACACGAGTAAATAATGAAGGATTATTTTTCTCACATTTCACCTACAGTTTAGTGCATAAATTTAGGAGCTTTGAGAAAATTCTAAATTATCAAAATCCTCATTTGAACTTCGATGCAAAAACTAATTAGATAGGCAGAAAGAGCATACCCGAAAATGGTTTACACTGTAAGTGTAAACTAAAAAACCCAAGGTTGTCCAACAGAAAGCTATATACATTAAAATTTAAAGATAACAATACAAAATATTTTTGCTTCACCGTGTAATGTAAATCTTCACCGTGTAACGTAAATCATAGAAAATATATGACATCACAATCAAATGACGTCGCAGCAGTGTGAGACAGAAAAATCTCACATGGCTGTCTCACATGGGTAAAGTCTATCTCACACTGGTGATAATGTGAGAAACTTTTCTCTACACCTCTCTGATATTTATCGGGGAGCCTTCACTTCACTGCGTCCCTGTTCTTTTATCATAAATATCATGTGATTCTTATCAATCACGTGATCATCGTTCTGCATATCCTTAACATATAAAGAGCGTGAGATCCTGAGGTTTGTGCTGCATTGTACATGTATAAGAATCATGGAGTACAAAATCAAGTTAGACGAGCCAAATTTATCTATGAATAATTATCATTTAATTCTTGAGCCCTGTGTTGAACTTGTTTGTAAGCCATTTGGTAAGTACAGATGTTTATTCCAAACAAAAAAATATCTTATTTCTATGTATTCCGGAAGTTAACTTTTCAGATTGTGCGCAAATTTAGCAATGATGCTTCAAATCTGTAAATGTTGGTGCAATGCTTATTTTATTTTTCTATAGACAATGAATGTATATGTTGTCAAACGCTTTCCAATTGATGGTATGTCAATTGGAATTCGAAGCGTGTATTTTTTAAATATGAATAATTTCATAATTTCTAATCCATTTCATAGATATTGCCATTAAGTATCTTACTAAGAATGTATTTCATTATAAAATTCATTACATTAGCAAAAGGACTTGGAAGTAATCCAATCGTTGTATAGTCATCAATATGATTGACATCATGTACATGTAGATTATTGATTGATGTCTGTGACAATGGGCCCAGAATTCTGAACGATAATTTAGTGTTTTGGCCAATAAATCAGATTGATTTATAGTCGCACTTATCCATGTTCCGTCTTAGATTCCCACGCTATACACTGTAAGTTATGTACATTTTTTTAAAAACTGACAATATTTCTAGACTGGTGAATTTGAAAAGAATGAAAACGCTAGTTTCCAAACAGCTGAAAGACAAATACATCATAGATACATGTACCTATTGAACATATGTCATAGAGGTTCCATGTACAGTCTTCACAGTGTGTAAATGACTCCTTACACGTATTCTCGCAAATTTCAGTACGTTGAATTTGTAGACGGTAATTCCTAATTGTCTGAAACAGTCTGAAACTCACTTGAAAATCAACAAATCTGTGGTAGTTTTTTTTGTTTTGTTAATGTTATGCAACAATATGATTCAAATGCGAATGTAAAAGAATATCTTTACTATATCTTTTATAGATGGAAAAATAAAACTATGTGCATTATTATATCAGACCATTAAAATTCATTCAATTGAATAAAAGAAACATGACGTAAAAATGTAATGTATTACGGGGATTTATGCTGTCCGCTTCAAAGTCGTAGGAGGCAATTAAAAAATATTTTGCTTTGCACGAAATCGTGTGCTTTCTTAGATACATGTACATGCACTTATATGTGTAAATACGTCAATCAGAACAAAAAATCGCAAGGTAATGGATGCTATAGAATGTTAAATGTTGTCTAGGTTTGGAGTATCAAAAGAATATGGCTAATTGTGCTAACAACTGCGTATTTTATCCATGAAAATGGTTAAAGGTGTAAAAAGTCAATATAATGTACTTGCGTCCAAATCATCCACAGTTTGAAAGATTTGGGTGCGATCTATACACCGATAACCTTTCTCAGACACAATAAGCTAAAGTTTATATTAGACTCATTCTAGTATCATTTTACGGGGGATGAATTTCTCATACACCATATTTGCGCAATAAAGTGGTGGATAGACGCAGGTATGGCAAGGTTTGCCCTCCGAAGTCATGCTAGATTAGATAGACGATATTAACAATATTTGATATACCATAGATTACCCCCATTTTTATTGTCACATGATGATATCATTCACATGACCCGATATTTATACATTCCAAAGGTCTTGCAATAGATTCAGCGTAAGTAAAGTATCCCATATCATTGGAAAATAAATCAATTAGAGATGTAAAGTGTAGTTAAACTTACTCAAAAAATGCTGGGGGAGTAGGGTTGTTAATATTTGACCAAGAATATCAACCATCGCCAAATTTGAGGGCATTGCTCTCAAACAATGATTGATTATGAAAGTACCAAAATATAGCATACCAGTACCTTCATCCATCAAACAACGTACCCTTCGTGTTGCTCCAATAGTTGATTACACACGATTGAATTTTTTATTCTAAATGCATATGCACATTAGGGCGATTTTGAAGTCAACAAATAATATGAAAAATCAGCGTAGCGCATACATATATTCTAAAATTGCAGACCTGTCTAATATCGAAGAAATATAATAAGCAATCATTTGAAAAGCACTTGACAGGTATATTTACCCATACAGAGATACGGACTTGCTGAAAGTAATGAGGAGAAATCCTCCAAAGCGGATGAGCCGCTTTGACATAACCAAGTTTGCTGAGTTTAACGCCATAATTGAGAAAACCGCCGTATAAAAGACATGCAAAACAGTTGACATTTGACCTCAAAATCAATAGTTGAAATCTACTCTTTAGAATGTATCAGTGTATGAAGTTTGATTTGTGTTGAGCAAAGGGGCTCTCGGATAAGGACAAAGATTATTTTCCTATGGCCTGAATGACCATTGAACTTTGACCAAAATCATTAGGGGTCATCTACTTCTTAAAATGCACAAGAGTACCAAAGATGTATGTCAAGCAAAGTATTCTCGAAAAATTGAATGGACAATGCATTCCTATGTCCAGTTTGACCCCCGCCCTTGGACATTGTTACCTCAAAATCAATAGGTGCAATGTAGTTCTCAGAATGTACATGTAAGAGTGTATGAAGATTGATGTGTGTTTAGCAAAGGGGGTTCTCAAGATATCAACAGACAGTATTTTTCTATGACCAGAGTGACCCAAACATTTTAACTTCTAAATCCATAGTGGTCGTCTAAATCTTAATATATACCAGTGTAACCGGTCGATATATGTCAAGCAAAATGTTCCCGAGATATTGAATGGACAACATATTCCTCTTCCCAGTTTGATCCTGCCCTTAAAATCAATAGCTGTAATCGACAATCTAATTAAAATCAGACTTCTTAAATCCGCGCCGTATACTCTGCGTAAGTAGATCTGACATAACCCGATTAGGGGTCATGTTCAGATGAACTTGATATCAGCCAATTTGAAACCGTCGGTGTTTACAATTCAAGGAAAACGGCTGCCATTGTTTGGTTTGAAAGATAACACATCACACTTAGATGTGACGTCGACTGGCTGTATATTCCTCGCGTTAACTAAGTAAACTATTTTCAAAACTATTCAAATCGCACCCATCCATATTCATGCATAAATCGCAAATCACAATTAATTTGATTTGGGTGTATTTTATCTCGTACGTTTTGTTGTTTATATTGATGGAAGAGGTTAGGCATTATTGCGAAAGTTTAAGATTCCTTATGTGAAAATATACAATTTTTAGTGTGCAATAAACTTCGTGGGAAAGCGATTACTGCAACTTGTTTACGAATTGCCGGGGACCGCCTGAATAGCCATCATTGGCTGTATGGCGCAATCTGACTGGCTGATAGTTCTCATTAGTATTCCAAGCAAAAGGTCATATGGACACGACCCCAATGGGGTTATGTCAGTCCTTTTTATAGCGATTGTGGGCGTATCCTAGGATCTGATTTTAATTAGATTGCTGTAATTGACTCCTAAGAATGTACCAGTGTATCAAGTATATTAAGTTTGTTGGCTGTTAAGCAAATGGAATCTGAGGATATTGAGCGGACAGTACATTCCTATCTCCAGTGTGACTCTTGACCTCGAAATTGAAAAGGTGTCAACTACTTAGGATGTACCAGGGAATTACGTTTGATGTAGGTTAAGCAAAGGGTTTTCAAGATATGGAGCTGACAGTATTTTATGTGTCCAGTATGACGCTTGACCTCAACATCGATAAGGATCATATGCTAGTACCTTAGGACGTACCAGTGTACCAAGTTTCATGTATGTCGACTCGTGTCGAGCAAAGTGTTCTCAAAGTATTGGGCAGTCAGTATATTCCTATGTCCAGTTTGAGCCTTGATCATGTGACCTCAATCAGTAGGGGTCATATACATGAAGATGTACCAGTGAACAAAAACCGATGTCTGTCAGGCAAAGGATAAGGAGCAGTCAATATATTTTTCTATGTCCAGTCGGACCCTCGACCTTTGACCATGTGACATCGAAATCAACAAGGGAAATCCATTTTACAGTAAACCGATCTTAATGTCCGTCAAGGAAATTGGTTCTCAAGATATTAAGCGGACAGTATCTTCCCATGTCCAAAGGGATTGAACCCTGTGGCCCTTTTCAAAAAATACCCTACGACTGGGATAAAAATTTACAAATACTGTAATTTTCTCATTTCCTGTAGACCTTCTTAATTAATATGTAAAGTAAATATATGGTTTATCAAACAAGAATACATACTTATGACCTTGTGATAATTATTTCATTATCAGATAGAAATATTATTATTTTTATTTCATTTTTATTTCGCTTAGTTGCAAGATATTTTGTGAATAAGGAACTTCTGACCTGAAAATCAGTAGGGATCCTCGTCTACTCATGGCCAACCCGCATATGAAATATCATAAGATCAAGTGTATTGGTTCTCAAGATATTGTGCATACATCATAAGGTCTACAGACCACCACAGCCATCGATAGGTTCAAAGTAATATACCCCTTTTGTTTGAAAAAAAAACCCGAAGGGGGCATAAACATTAAGAAAACCGATGTTCAACTTTTACGTTGAGATACCCAATAGACTTCTCGTCGATAGTGTTCTCTCATATTGAGACGTCACCAGCTTTAGGGGAAGTTCCACAAATCCAAACACATACTTAGGACTCAGGTCGGTAGCATTGGGGATTTTTAGCGTGTCAGTGCCTGTAGCGTCACGGGACCTACATTTGTAAAGGTCATATGCGAAATACTAGTGACTCAAACCTTGGAATGCCGAGCGTTAGGCTTAATGCGGCCATGGCACGAGCGGGGCTTGAACACATGAACACCTTTCCCCGGTCACAAAGCGAGCACTCTAGCACTGAGCTACCACGACTGAGGCAGATAATGGAGTTAAAATAACTGGGATTGGGGAGGATGGCAATCATTGAATTTTGGGAGCAGACTGGATTGATAGTAAATTATCCAAGTCGAAATGGGTGATATAAATTACTGACTCACCGCTTCTTGAATTGTCCTCGGATGATTCCTGGGCCACGTTGTAAATGCCGTCTGACGTTGGTGTATACATAGTCTGCTGAGGGGGCAAAAACTGTATTTCACATCGGCCCCGGCGTTTGTAAGGTGAAACTCTTTGCTCATCTGCTTGCTTTTAGAAAGTTATTGCACTTAATTGCAAAATAGTGGAATGATTGTGGTGATTTCTGATTCATTTGTCTCCGTGAGTTTTAAGGCTGCTAATCTCTATGTTGATGATGTTTGGAAAAGGAAGTACAGTGTGATGAGATTAGACGAATTGATATGTGATTGGCTGCACGAAGATCAAGTCGTACTTTACCAAATTCTTGTATTAGTATTATGAAAAAACAAAACAAAAACGGACTACCTGTATGGCAAGGAATGTCCATATAGTATCGTAAATAAAAACTCAATATTTTGATATGAGAATAAAATAATCAACATTATATATTAATATAAACAGTTATTTTTAGAGCTTAATATAAAAAGCATTGTCATTCTTATAAACTTAGATAGCCTTTTACCGTTTTGCATAGTCACCAAAATTAATGAATGTAGCCTAGCTTTCCCTATTTTTAACTCAGTGTTGTTCTGTTGGTTTTACACTTTCTTATATGCTGTCTACTTGTCACGGCATCATCATTAGCAGTCAAAAACATTTTTCAATTTATTTATTTATTCATTATTATTTATAATATCCTTACTTAGTCCCCCTAATTATTATTTCCCCCCATTTTTTCTATACTCCATTGCCAGATTGGATATTTATTTTTCGATTTAATGTTTTCATATTACATTAGAACGAGTTAACATACCGCTTAAGGATACGGATTATTTAACTCTTTCTTTGTTTTTAACTTGATCCAGCGTAGGACGAGTCACTTCAGATCTGTCATGACGCTCGATGGGAACAAACTTTTCTATTGCCACATATTACACTCAATCATTTTGATATGAAGACGCTTTGTTTGTTATCACCTTTTGTAGTTTAGTTGTAGTTTTAGTTTCCCTTTCCATTTAAGTCCTTTCCTGTGTAAATATTCTACCGTCCCGAGGAAGGGACGGGTTGTCCTGAAAATTTGACAATTCACTGTTGTTCGTGTCGTTGGTAATTTGTAGTGCTTTATATATATATATATATATATATATATATATATATATATATATATATATATATATACTACATTAAAATCTTTGCAGACAATGACACATTGCTCCATCTAGTAAGTGTTCTGGGAAGCCCCTACTTTGCTCCTTACGGAAATATTAACAGCTGTGAAGGTAAAACTTCAAATTTACTGTGCGACTACATATGCCAGAAGCGGCGTAAATCAAATGTGGATTTTGAAAAATTCTAAAGAACTTTTTAGTGATATTAAAAAATAAAAAATAAAAATTCTCAAATCAACAAGAACAAATCGTGCGACTTTTCAACACTTTATACGACCATTCCTCACGATGAATTAAAGACTAGATTTTTGACATCATAGTTGCTTTAAAACAAACATAAAAAACGCAAACAGTTAGATCTAGTGATCAGTCATCCAAAACTTACTTTGTTAAACATCTCTCTGATTCCATGCACAAATACTCTGACGTTGGCATAGAAAATGGGCACGAATTGTGCTCGAATGTTAGCTGACCTGTTTATATATTCCTATGAAGCGGATTTATTTGTTTTTTCTAAACCTTCTACGTGAGAAGAAAAAATCTCTCGTTGTGGCCTTTAATTCGACATTTAGATATATCGACGATGTTTTATCTATCAGCAATAATAACTTTCATCAATATGTCGATTCGATATATCCATGTGAAATCGAAATAATAGACACCACAGAGTAGTCCACGTCTACTTCATACTGAAATATTTTATTGAAAGTAGACATTAACGGCAACCTAACAACTCAACTTTATGACAAACAGAATGATTTCAGCTTCCCCATCGTCAATTTCCCATATTTATGAAGCAATATTTCATTATCATCTGCATATGGTGTTTATATATCTCAACTGATTCGATACGCAAGATCTTGTTCTACGTATGGTCAGTTTTTAAATCGAGGCAGGTTACTGTCAAACATGATGGTGCAGTGGTTTGAACAGATTTGTTTAAGGTAAGCATTTCACAAATTTTATGGTCGTAATAACGATATAGTTTGCCAATACAACCTATTATAGGGTCAAATGCTGTCCGACATGTTCTTGGCACATTGAGTTTTACTACGAATAACTCCGTTTATCTTATCAAGATATAGAGCTCAAGGAGGGTGTGACCGGTCAACAGGGGATGCTTACTCCACCTAAGCACCTGACCCCACGTCTGGTATATCCCGGGGTTCGTGTTTTCTCAACTCTCTATTTTGTATTGCTTATAGGAGTTATGAGATTGATCACTGTTCGTATCTTCACTTTCCATATCAATATAGTTATTGTTTTTATTGCAAGCGGGTAGAGCTGTAATCTTTGATTAGTTATGTAGTGAAAACCAATGTTATTTTAGATCGGGTTTCGCCTTCAGTAACTATTAACCCTTACTTGTAAGCATAAGTCAATTGTTGTCTTGGCTTCCCCTTGAGCTGATGTGTGTTTCATACGACCGGAGTTTTGAAGCCATTATTGGCATTATTTTTACCTATAAAAGCTATGTTTATGTTCATCGCTTATGTTTTTAAAATTTGTTTTGACATTTGTGAAAAGTACAGTAGTACACTTTAAAATGTAATTTGAATATTTCTTAGCATTTGGAAACGAAGAAAATATTTTTGATAGTTATCATTAACAGACATACATGTGTTTATTTTTAATTCACTCCCGCTTATATCCATACGATAGCATGATGCAACAATATGACATTTGATTATATGCAATATATGTTACATTTTGTTCTGAATTTGGTAGGGTCACTTGGACTTGCAGGGTGTCAATAACACACATGACATCACAGACAAACCATAGAAATTATAGAGGCTACTTGTATATTTGACACTTTCAATGGATACTTTTCCACCTGACCAGTTGGTCATTTATCACATCTGGCCGATCTTGATCACCCGTCTGACCTACTTTTGGGATCTTAAAAATGTGAGGAAAATTACACATGTTTGTTAGCAAATCTTCTATAAAGGTGGCCGATGTCCAGTTTTCAGGGGTGGCCGGTTTTGTAAGAATTTGTGAGGAAACGTTAAGATTTCTGCCGGGACTTTAAAATTGGCCGATATTCGGAACGACCAGTTTTCGGAGGGGCCGGTTTGAAGAACTTTCACTGTATATACATTAGACAGATTTCGGTTGAGCATCACTGAAGAGACATTATTTGTCGAAATGCACATCTGGTGCATCAAAATTGGTACCGTATAAATTTTACATATTAAGGTAACTCCATACTGGCAGTTTTATCTGATAGCAGTTTTAAATGTGCATTTATTTCCATTTATTAGAGTTAAAACTAACAAATTATCAAATAAAATACATAGATCATGACACTTTTTTTTAGATGCGAGACGTACATAAAGAGAATCAAATATCACCGTCAGAAAATTGCAGTTTTCCTTAAACAGCGTTTTTAAAACTCCACACAATCTGGTTATCACGATATAGTAGCATCCATAACAATTTCATGAAACTGTATCTTCACAAAATATACAAAATGTCTGTAAAAAATAAAGGATATCATCGTATAAGAGACTTGATAAAAAAATCAATAGAAACAGAGTCATTGCCCTTGGAGTCAATATTTTGAAACGTATTATTGATTATTCATCTATAACTTGGACTTTTGAAATATTTCATTTTTAACTAGATTTTTTACAATAACTATAAGAAAAGACAAAATTATGTTCCTATCATGCAAAAATCTAAATTAATCATTGATTTTGAAAAATCTGATGACTTCACAGGAGGGTGGACTTACTTTAAAAACAAAAGGTACGTACCATCTATTCTTCTGTGTTTAGTAAACCAGAAGTGATAAAAGACTTTGATAGGTTACATAGGGAATATTTTTTGGTTCCAGCTGACAAAGCTTGTAACAACATTATCTTTGTTGGTAAGGTTCATTATTACAACTGTATTTTAAACGTACATGGCATTAATTCCACCTTTGGTAATCTATTTATGCTCCAACTGCTCTTTCAAAAGATGAAATTCTTCAAAACCATGCTTCAGTTTTAGACACATTTCATATCCCAGTCAATTGGTCGAATGAATATGAGTTACCGTACCTATACTGGATTCCTAAACTACATTAAAAAAAAACTTAAAAAGATACATTGCTGGATTCAGTAAGTGTTCTACCAATCCTCCATCTCTGCTCCTCACGGAAATATTAACAGCTGTGAAGGAGAAACTTCAAACTTACTGTACGAGTACATATTCCAGAAGTGGCGTTAATCAAATGTGGATTCTAAAAAATTCTAAAGAACTTTCAGTAAACATGAAATCGGAAAACTTTTCTCAAATCAATAACATCAAAACGTATGATTTTCAACTTTTTACACGACCATTCCTCACCATAAATCAAAGACTAGAATTTTTGACATCTTAGACAGTTGCTTCTTTAACAAAAATGGAAAACGGAAACATTCATATTTAGTTATCCGTCATCCAGAAAATTAATTTGATAGATATCACTCTCAGTTCACGCATAAGTACTCTGAAGTTGAAATAGAAAATATGCTAGAGTTCCTCATTGACCATATCTTCGTGGTCTTTGGTGATCAGGTCTCCCATCAGTCTATTGGAATTCCCATGGGTACGAATTATGTTCCTTTGTTAGCTGACCTGTTTCTATATTCATATGGAGCAGAATTTATTCAAAAATGTCAACGTGAAAACAACAAATCACTTGTCGTGGCCTTCAATTCGACATTTTGATATATCGACGACGTTTTGTCTATCAACAATTATAACTTTCATTCATATATCGATTCGATATATCCCTATGAGCATGAAATGAAAGACACCACAGAGTCATCCACTTCTGCTTCATACCTAGACATTGTATTCAAAGTATACATTAACAGCAAACTGACAGCTCAACTGTTTGACAAATGGGATGATTTCAGCTTCTCCATTGTCAACTTCCCATATTTATGTAGCAATATTCCATCATAACCTGCATATAGTGTTTATATATCTCAACTGATTCGATACGCAAGAGCTTCTGCATATGTTCAGTTTTTAAATCATCGCGAGCTATTGACAAACAAATTGATGGCACAGGGGTTTCAAGAATCTCGATTAAAGTAAGCATTTCGCAATTTCTATGGTCGCTATAACGATCTAGTTTGCCAGTACAACCTATAATTTGTCAAATGCTATATGACGTGTTTCATACTGATTGTTAGACAGTTCTTAACACACTGGTTTTGTCTACGGATAACTCCGTTTAATGGATCAGGATTTCGGGCTCCCGGTGAGTGTGACCGGTCGACAGGGGATGGTTTCTCCTCCTAGTCACCTGATCCTACTTTTGGTATATCCAGAGGACCGTGTTTGCCTAACTCTTCATTCTGTATCCTTTATAGTAGTTATTACATTGATCATCTTTCTTCATCTTCACCTTTTCATATTGATTTTGGCTATTCCGTTAACTTGGTCATAATAGAGGGCTTATGGTGGGTGTTATCGGTTAACAGGGGATACCGACTCCTCCAACGCGTCTGTGTTTGCCCTACTCTTAATTTTCATTCTTCACGAAATTTAAAATTTTAATCAAATTGATTGGTTAATGATTCTATCTAATTTACTCTTCATGATCAAGAACTTCGCGACTGAAAAGGACAGTCTATATTATATAACCGTCTGTTATATACTTAAATTTATATGAATATATTATATATACATAAAAGTCGTTCCTTTACTCCTCCTGATATGATGCATTTAATAGTTTTATTGTTTTTGGTATGTTGTACAATGAAAAAATGAAAACAACACACTTCTAGATGTTAATATTTGATAGTGAATGAAATATATTTTTATCCTTAGATGAATATTTGGAAACACACACGAATTGCCCTATCAATTTAGTGGACTTTGGAACATGCGAGAGACAAACATTCCTTCCGTTTTTAGAATTGTTGATTGGCAAGTATTCTTATTTCAGTTACCGCAATTCAATTATAGCACAATTTTAAACACATTAATAGAGTATCTTAAGATTTGTTTACCATTCCTTATAAACTATTGCTTTGGGTCAGAATCATCAAGGCCCAGGAAAGTTTAAAGATTTCAGAATTCGTTTACCAATACTTGGAGTCAAATATATCTATGAAACTACCGATTATTTGTAAGCAATGATAACAAAACAGTATCCGCTGTTTGTTTACCACCCAGTTGAATGCACACACGAAACGTTAGGCCTGTTTATGGTGTTGTCGAATTCAGTCGTCAAGTCCAGTCCCTACTAGTCTAAAAGCTAATATAATTCTTTAAAGTGTTAGTAGAGTGTTATTACCACAAAATCGACAGGCAATTTTTTATCTTTTTATCTCTATATTTTTTTTAGTGATATATCTAAATGAAATTGCCACTTTCATCTAATCAAGAATACAATAATCTAATCTTATCTATATCATTTTAAAGATAATTACCATTGGTAATTGTATTGAACAGGACATATTCGAAGATCGTCTACATCACAAGAAATAGTGGTGACCTTTCACGATCAATATACAAATGATTTCAACGCCTTAGCGAGGAATATAACAGGTAACTAGAAAATTGATAACATGGTTGATTGATTGATTGATTCATTCATTCATTAATAGTATATATGAATTTCGAAAATAACATTCCGAAAATGTTGAATGTGAAATAATGATAGTCTCCAATGACCAAGACTGTTGTAAGTGAAAAAGACTTGCGTTTCTCTCTACAATCAATGGTTGTCACGATATGTATAATTGTTAATCATTCATTGGGAACTATTGATTTCATAATGAAATGTTTAAAATGTTTCCTCTGCAACTTTGAATTTCAAAATGAAATCATTTTTAGCATTTCAGAAAGCAATGAACGACCCTCTTCTCCGAATGTACATCATCCCAGGGAATGTTTATAGACAGTGTTTGCCTAATTCCAGCATTGATTTAGGCATTTGTTCTTTTGTGATACAATGGTTATCTGAGTAAGTTGATGATCAGTAAATATAAAGCAGAAATATTTGGACTCCTCTATATTCATAAGGAAATGACATGGATGGTTTTTTGTTGCATTGTATCAGTCTTCATTTGGAAGGCTTTTATGAATTCAAGACTGATAATTAATTTTAGTTTATTTTATTTCTGAGTATTACGACCCCTGGGTTGAGGCCTCTGCTGGTGGGCTGTTGGTCCCCGAGGGTCTCTACAGCCCAGTAGCTAAGTCCTTCGTTACTAGCTTGAAAAATACTGATGTATATTTAATTGCTGGGATAAAATTTAGAAATTTATTTCAAAATTAAGGATTATCTCCGTCAAGCATAGCTCTAATCCTTGGACGAATTTGGCTTAAGTCTTTTGCACTTTGATTTTCCTTTTAGTTCTTACAAGTTTATTGTTCTTTCGGACTTCCAAAATGTCGGCTTGAGCATCACTGAAGAGACATTATTTGTCGAAATGCGCATCTGGTGCATCAAAATTGGTACCGTATAAGTTTTACATTATGCACGTTACATTGTGTTTGGTGACTAGGTAATTCACATCCTCAGGATTGACATTATTAACATTTTAAAAAAGGACGTTGTCAAATCATCAAACAATATCAGTATATTCTGTGTATTTTCCAAATGATCAAAACTGACATAAATCTTCTAAAAGGCCACAAAGGTGTTTTTTTTAAAATAAACTTAAGCCCCAAATTCAAGGATAGAATAGACGAGGCATCAGATCATATCATTTTATATTTATTAGTAACTCACATTCCCTCGTTGGGTTTAATTTTTCTATTCCTCTATTGAAAAGGTAGATGAAATATAGTGTTCATTTGTAGACCTATAAAATTGGACAAACATATCTTATATGTTCCTGGTGAAACGGAAAACGAAGCAGAAATCAAGCGTATTTCCGCTCAGGACTGGATGGATTTTCTAATGAAAAGATCCATGGAGATGAAGAAAGGTGAATATGAAATGTGTATGTCTGCATCATTCGTTTCTGTCCTCGCTCTATACCACTTTAGAATCCGTTCGCATCTCAATTATCCAATGATCCAGCTGACTATACTTCAAATGTGTTTCATACCGATTGTTAGGCCGTTCTTCACAAACTGATTTTAACTACGGATAACTCCGTGATCATTCTCATTAACTCCTATAAGGAATACAAAAAAAGTTGGGTTAACACTGACCTTTTAACATACCAGAGGTGGGATCAGGTGCTTAGGAGGAGTAAGCATCCCCTGGCATCCAGTCACACCAGTTGAAAATCCTATCTTAATGAGACAAGAGAGTAATCTGTAATCTAACATAATGTGTCATGAATGGCTTCACAGTTGGGATGAAACCCATCAGACAGCATTTGATCCAATAATAGGTTATATTTCCAAACTAGATCATTATAATGACCATGCAATTTACGAAATGTTGACTTTAAACGAGACTGTTGAAAGGCTTGCAAAATGAACTTGTTTGTCAGTGGCCTGCCTCGATTTAAAAACAAAACAAGCTCTTGCGTATCGCATCAGAACTTTTAGATATATAAACACTTTATACAGGTGATAATAGGATATTGCTACATAAAAATGGGACGTTGACAGTGGAAAAGTTGAAAACATCCCGTTTGTCATAAAGTTCAGTTCTTAGTTGCCGTTAATATCTATTTTCAATAAAATATCTACATACGAAGCAGATGTGAAGGATTCCGTGGTGTCTTTTATCTCGAGGTCACGGGAATATATTGAATCGACATATGAATGAAAAAGTTTATTGTTAATAGATAAAACGTCGTTAATATATTTAATGTCGAGTGGAAGGCCACAGCAAGATGCTTTTTCTTCTCATTTAGAAGGTTTTGAATAAACTCTGCTTGATATGAATATAAAAACTTATCAGCTAACAAAGGAGCACAAATCGTGTCCATGCGAATTCCAACAGACTGTTAGAATACCTGATCACCAAATACATCACAGACAGTGTCAATGACGAACGGCAGCATATTTTACACTTCAAATACAGAGTACTTGTGCGTGGAATCAGAGTGGTGTTTATCAAAGTAATTTTGTGGATGACTGATCACTAGATTTGAATATTTTTTTATTGTTGTCATTTTTTGTTGAAGAATCAACTGTCTATGGTGTTATACAGGACTTCCAAGACAATCTCAAATATTGAAAGTATCTAGAAGATGTACAATAATACATGCCTGGATGAAATTAAGAATAATTCAGAATTGGTATTTAATTTGCAAGTACCTTTAAGGTCTTCCACCCCTAATGGAAAATATTGAGAAATTAACCAAGACTAATATTTCCTTGAAGAGTATCATTTTGGCCATGTATTCCCAAATTTTCAACAATTGTTACGGTTTATTTCTTTAGTTATGCATATTTTAAATAACCCACCCCCAATTCAACACCAAATATCATGATATGATCAAAACCAACTCAATTATTTTTTTGTCTTCAATGATCATCAAAAATAAATAATTCAGGAAAACATCATTGTTGTCAATTATTACAATAATAACAACATTTTTCTTCTATCACCTTTAATATTATTTAACCAGGTTAAAACATAAGATCTTACTTGACAATTATTATGAGATTGACACACACGTGCCAAAGGAAACATGAATTTTGGCATCATATTTATTTTGGCACCATGATAATTCTTTTACAGCAAAAATCTTCAAAGAGTATAAAATGAAAAAAGCAAAGTTTAAAATATTTTTACCGTTCATATTTTTAATAACAAGGAATTTAAAAGCTTGATGACATGATTTCAAAAGTCGAATTTTCACAACTTTCATCGTTTTAAAGTTTTCAATGCTCTCTTGGACAAAAACAACTTCTGAAAACAATTACATTATTCACAGATAAATGCAGAAGTGTTAACAAGAGAGAAAAAATTCCCATTTCTCACATCTTATTAAATGTATGTTACCATGGTTACGAGGACAACTATGTACATTTTGAACATTACATATTTTCAAATATTAGATCAGCATATCCTTGTAATATCAACACAGAATTAAGTACATATCAATATATACCTTAGGAAAACATTTATCTATGTACAAATATATGTATAGGAGCCACTGATGTAAAAGAAATAAAAAACGTATCAAATATGTTGACAGATATACATGTAAATGCAAATACATGTATATTCTAGCACATGTAATAATAATTGAAAAGAATTAATTCTTAACAAAATAATCTACCAATTTAGGTACAACACTTTCAAGGGTTCTTTTTACATTTGTCACTCGTGGTTGTCCTTCGGAATTTGGCGCAATAAATGTACTTCTAAGTCCATCTTCTCCATCACGCTGAAAAATTTTTCTAAGATGGGTAAGCTGTAGGCCAGAACCAGCAACATTTTCTGCAGTACACATCTTCATAACTCCATGGCTAATTAGAGGATTCAGTGTAGGCAGATTTTTTGCTTTTTCCTCCCTGAATAGAAAGGCACTTTGGACAGCACGTGGGGGAAAACTGTACTGTAGAAGCTTTTGTGTTGAAAGCGCCACATGCTCAATCAATTTTCCTAAAGCTCTGACGTCACAAATTGCATTATGAGCATCATAACTTGTGTTCAAAAGTGAATTCACTAAATCTTCTTGTTTGTATGTTTTTCTACCTGGATATATTTTCCTAAATACTGCAAGCGAGTCTATAAACCCACATACATTGTCAAAGAACTCGCCAGTTTTACCAATATCCATAACAGTTTTCAGGAGTACAGGAAAGTCAAAACGTCTGTCATTATGAGAAATCAATACTGCATTTGGAAATGATTTTATCCATTTGATGAAACCATCAAATGCTCCATGTATATCTAAAGCCTCCACAGGTCTACCATTGACTGTCATACAGTTGGACCCATTCATAGCTATGCCAGTGACTTGTTGTGAAGAGCTATATATAGGCAAACTAGGAATCACATACACAGAAAAGGATGCTCCAGAGTGTAGTTCATGGGCCGCCATTTGTGTAATGTGGGGTACAACTCGTCCACGAACTAATTAAAAAGAAAATCAAATAATTATTGAAAAATAGAAATACAATGTAGCATATGTTTGTACAGGTAATAAAGAAATTATAACATACATGTATCTTACTGAGGTCAGTAGTTTCTAAGTCAAATGTTACAAAGGATGCAGTATTTCCCTCACTCATATTAATGGGTTTAAAAATGCCCCGTGGTACAGCCTCTGGTAAACTTTCAATGTCCGTATCAGCATCATGTCCGATACCTTTTCACAATATTGGAAATAAAGGTATTGGAAATAAAAAAATCTTTCAATATATTGGAATCATATTACTGGTAATAAAGTAGATTCAGTATTAGGGAACTTACCTGATTGGTATGATATTCCTTCGAGTACTTCAGATGCGCTCTGAACAACAGCTCGTTCTTGCTTTAGAATCATACGCCTACGCTTTGTGGATGGCAGCTGTGACTTCTCTTGCATGGCCTTCCTCTTCTTTGCCATCTTTGTGGCATACTGCTCAGTATGTATACCAGGAGATAGCCCAGCAGTTGTGTTCACCTATTGAATGTAACTTAGACATTAAAAAACTAGAAATAAACTTTTTTGGGCTGAAATATTGCACATAATTATTGATATTTATTCATTATATAATAACAGAAAAAAAGGATAATAAGTAAAACTTACCTACTTAAAAGTATAAAATCAAAAAAAATTATATTAAAAAACATTGTAATCGAAATAAACAAACTGTAAACAAACCCAAACATAAGACAACTCAGAAACTAACACCCAATAAAAAACTGAATGAACCTGTGAGATGTAATGTCGCCCTTCATTTATAAAAGCTGCAGTGGCATGTACTCTGAAATCTAGCGATTCCGAATTACCATAATGAAGAGATTTAGGTGCCCTAAGAGTCACTTCTCTATTGGCATGTTCACACTGCTGGCTTGAGCCAAGGTCTGCAAATTGCTCAGCATTAGCAATAATTGGCTGGAACAGACTCTCTAGTCTTGAACGAAGCACATTATCTTTCAAGGCAGCCTTATATGGAAGACTTCTGTGAACATAGGTTTCACTCTGATTACGTTTAAAGCCACAAAATCTACCTTTACATAATGAATGGTCTCCAAACTGATGAGGAATAAGGGCTTTCAAGTTTTCTTGTAATTTCTCCTTATCTCCAGCATTTTTGGCAAAGATATATTTGAAGCACTTCTGTATATGTAAAATTACAGTCTTACTGAGTTTTATACCTTTTTCTGCATGCAGTGTGTATAAACTTTTCCCAATATTTTTCAGAATATGGTTCTTATCAAACTTCTTCTTTAAAGAGATGTTGAGGTCTTTCTTAATACGAGCTATAAGAGTGTTGTCACCATCCCCTTCTATACACTCTATAGGTGTTCCCTGGGCTGCGAGTTCTTTGACACCAATCAATCCACCAGTGATCTCCATGAGTTTGGCGCTACCTACATGGTTGCGCACGCACCTATGTTTTCTTACATGTAGTCCTGGTCTATTTCTTTGCCACCATTTACAAACCCCACAGGTTCTATGATTTACTACAGACTTAACAACTTTCTTACCATATTTAGATCTACTCATGAAGAATGTATGAGCTGATAAAATAATTAAAGAAATTATGCTAACACATATATTTAAGCAGTATAAATTTATAGTCGTGTTTCAGATCATATAAGTCGCTATACTCACAAGTAAGACTATCAAAGCCTCGTTTCCGCCATGCCGTATCCACAGCAACGGTCATGCCTGATCTTGCTTTGCATGGAAACTGCAATGCTCTTTTTGTGCTATTAGACAATTTGGATGCCTTCCTCCTTGTCAAGCTCTTCATTTTATGCAGATAAGAAGGGTGCTTTTGTGGTGGAAAATTGCTGCGAAGATAATTTGAAACAAATTAAAAAAAGCTTTGATTACAGTAAATTTTATGGCACTTTCTAACATTACATACTAGTTAAACATGTTTAGCATTAAAAAAAATCACCCTTCATTAGGCAAATCTTCCCATTCATCATCATCAGCACCTGTTGAGTAACCTTTGTTTTGGTCTGCAGCATGATCTTTAGTCACTTCATCGCACACAGTAGAAAATACTTGTCTGTAATTTAACGTTATGTTTCAATCATTATAAAAATAAAACAGTAAACAAATCAAAGAAAATAAATAAATAATTTGATATGCTTTTATGTATTTCTATGAACCTGATTGATGGAGACGCATCAGGAAGTGGGCAAACACCAAGGTCTTCCACTACTGGGCCCATAGTTGCTAATGTCTTTTCCGACTCCTCTTTGGCAGCATCTCTGCGTAAAAACTTTCAAAATATACACACGAAAAAAAACAATAAACATAAAATTGTGAAATTTTTGCAAGAAATCAGTTTATTGTTTAATAAGGAACACAAAATATTATGCTTACTGCATTTCCATCCTGAATGCTTCAATTGCTGCATTCTGCGTAGATTTTCTGGCCACTTCCTCAACAACTTCACCAGCACGCCTCTCCATACTTTTCAGATTTTTACCACTAATAGGGGGTATATTAAGAGTCGACAACATATTGTTGACTTTGTCAGGGCCGCCTATGCTGTCTATCATAGCTGTAAAAGTCATTTACATGTTTATTAATATAGCATAAACAAAATGAATATTATGTAGGCCAACATAATTCGTGTTTTTGACTTAATATACTATATTTAAGAAACTCTATCATATTATATGTATGAGAACCACTTACCTGTACCTAGCTTTGTATTCACAGAAAAACAAGGCATTCCGTATTTTTTCACACGGTATGTTTTCCCGTATGCCACCTTGTTCACATGTCGACAATCAACATTGGAACACACCACATACAAATATCCGCCAAGACCTTTCTTCAGTTCTCCAACTATTGTGTCATATGTTAACGGGACAGGGCCTAAGAAACACTTTTTACAATATTTCAATTCGGACAACAGAGAGTCTAGTTCGATGATCCGCCGACCTTTTTTCCAACTGTCCCTACTTGCGTTTTGCGGGATTTCTACAGCATCTCCACACTCCGTGCCGTTACATACGTGTCCTACTGAATAATTATGATCAATTATTATCCTCGACCTTTTCTTTTTCCTTGAGGGTGGCAGCGATTTTGTAAATCTACTCTTACTGTCACGACCTTGCATGGAGGCCGCCATTTTTTTCCTTATCCTTATCATACGGGCATCTGACGGGGGTTCCCCGAAATACGAAGTTACACGAGGTTACACGAAAATTGCCGATATCATTAGGGGTGGAATGCCTTAACAGCATTGTCCACTCTGCTACTAGGAGTATTTGTTCATTGGTCAGAAGCTATACAGAAATCAAATAAATGTCACAAAAGATTTTAATGTATATATGTTTTCAGCACGTTGTCTGCGTGAGTTACAGGGAATTCTGGCTAATTGTATTTCAAATTATTGATACATTAGATTAAATGAATATCTGAAGATAACGAACAGTGATCAGTCTTGTAAATCCAATAAAGAATACAAAATTAAGAGAAGGGCAAACATGTACTAATGAAATTAGGAGTATGTGTTCCCTTTGACCGGTCAAACCTGCAGTGGGTCTTATATCTAGATCAGGTAAAAGCAGTAATCCGTAGTCAAAATCAGTAGGTAAAATACAGACTAACAATGAATATGAAACATGTCAGACGTCAATCGACCCAGTGATAGCCTGCAATTTTAAATTGGATCATTATAACGACCATATGTTTTGCGAAATGTTGACTTTCAACGATACTTTTGAAATTCCGGCAACATCAACATATTTGTCAGTAACCTGCTAGACTAAATGAAACAAGTTTATGCAGATTACATCTCCCTGGGGCTAAAATTATGTTTAGTTTCTTGGATTTATAAAAATGTTCAATGTCTATTGAGCCGTGTTGGGATTCTTTTCATGATTCCTGTAGCTGTTCTCGTTGTTGTTAACTCTAGTAAGAGTTTCCTTTCTTTTTGACATGAGCGTTTTATATAGAATTACATTAAATATCATTTTCTATGCTTCCTTTACATCATTCATTATTACGCGTAAACAATTTCTGAGCGCTTGTTTATCAAAAAAAATGTTGGTAAAGCCATCATTCCAGAAGTAAACTTTAGAGAAAAAATGAGTTACTTCCCTTTTCAAAATGTCGATAAAATGTGTCAATGTGGAAGCGTTCAGTCTAATGCGGAGGCGCCTGAAATACTGAAGATCCATTCTTTCTGGCTTGGCAACAACACTTTGTTTGGATACAAGAACATTACACTTGTAATATTCTAAAGATCAAATTAATGATCACTGTTGGATATATTTACTTTTTCTTTTTTCGCCTTAGCTCTGAAATATATCTTAGGCTTTTCCACCACCTCTGTAAAGTCTTTTTGATATTCTATGTCTGTTAGTACTTTCCACCTAGAGAGTCCTATTGATATTCTGATGTTTATTATTATTATTTATTTTTTTCTGTTCTCCAAATGTGTTTGTTCTTTAAGACCTATAATAAAAACTTTATAGTTCAGAATACTCAGAGTACTTCTAAAGAAGTGGTAAGATAGCATGCTTCGTGCTTGACAGAGTTATTGGACATTACGCAAAAAACCTTTGTTATCTGTAATGTTCTGAAACCATAAATGAAAAGAACATTTCATCCTTTGCTGAAAACATAGAGTCATCGAATAAATTGTTCACAATTCTATACAATGTTAAATTTATACGGTACCAATTTTGATGCACCAGATGCGCATTTCGACAATTAATGTCTCTTCAGTAATGCTCAACCGAAATGTTTGAAATCCGAAATAACTATGAAGTTTTAGAGCTAAATATAGCCAAAAACAGCGTGCCAAAAAGTGGAGCCAAATTTGTCCAAGGATAAGAGCTATGCATGAGAGAGATAATCCTTAATTTTGAAATGAACTTCTAAATTTTATAACAGCAATTAAATATACATCCGTATTTTCAAGCTAGTAACGAAGTACTTAGCTACTGGGCTGTAGAGACCCTCGGGGACTAACAGTCCACCAGCAGAGGCCTAGACCCAGGGGTCATAATGTAAAACTTATACGGTACCAATTTTGATGCACCAGATGCGCATTTCGACAATTAATGTCTCTTCAGTGATGCTCAACCGAAATGTTTGAAATCCGAAATAACTATGAAGTTTTAGAGCTAAATATAGCCAAAAACAGCGTGCCAAAAAAGTGGAGCCAAATTCGTCCAAGGGTAAGAGCTATGCATGAGGGAGATAATCCTTAATTTTGAAATGAATTTCTAAATTTTATAACAGCAATTAGATATACATCCGTATTTTCAATAAAAATTATTCCTTGAAAAGCTGAAGATCAATTTCATAGCTCCTATAGGGAATATCAAGAGTTGGACAAACACGGAATCCTAGATATACCAGAGGTGGAATCAGGTGCTTAAAAGGATTAAGCATCTGTCGACCGTTTACACCGCCGTGAATCCTATAATACTAAATCCAAAGTACTTGTGCGTAGAATCATAAATCATATTTGTTTTATCGTATGTGTTTTTTATAAAATGAAAGTTTGTTAATAGACATACATCTGATCTTTCAGGTTCCCTTTTCCTTGTGAATATCATGTGTGGATCTTCAGAAGTATGGACGATATTGTCTAATGAATTTTATCAACTTTATGAAAGAGATATAATATCCAAGGTAATGTAATTGATAGTGTTCATGTCAAATGAGCAACGTTTTCTCAAATCAACAGCATCAAGATGTATGAATATTCAACACTTTATACGACCATTCCTTACAATAAATTTCAAGATAGGAACTCCAACATATTTCTTATATCAAATTCAGTACCTGTGTGTAAAATCAAAGGAGTATTTAACAAAGTTACTTTTTGAGTGACTGATCACAAGGTTTGAATATTTCATTGTCATATTTTTATCTCACCTGATCTATTCTGATCGCCTTTTGTCTTTCGTCTGTCTGTATGTCCGTTCGTCTATCCATGAACTTTCACATTTTTATCCTCTTCTCCAGAACCAGTTAGCCAATTTGAATCAAACTGGATAAAACCATCCTCGCGTAAAGGGGATTCACGTTTGATCAAGTAAAGGATCCTGCTATATATATATATATATATATATATATATATATATATATATATTTATATCTGATGGTAAGATCTTTCATTTTTTTTATTATGACCTCTGACCTTGTGAACCTGAAGTCGGAATTTAACCTACTTTTATGAAAGCATAACCTAATAAATATATCCGACACTATTTCGGAAGGGGCTTTCATAATTGTGTATTGATTCTTTATGGCAAGATCTTATCATTTAGTGAAGTTTGAACTTGGGACCTTCAGCTGGAAAATGGACCTACTTTCAAACAATCATTCAATATCTCCTGAACTACTTTAGATAGACCTTTCATATTTTCTATATAGATTTCTTATAACAATACCTTCAATTTCATTTTTTGGCCTTTGATCTTGTGATTTTTAAGAAAACGTAACCTATTAGATATCTTCAGTACTATTCACGGTTAAGTTTTCATACTTTGTAGATATATTCTCTATAACAAACCTTGTGATACAGTTGCACTTGATCTTATGACCTTGACCTACTTTTTGAAAACCAAAGCTGGTAAAAATCTCCTGAACTCTGAGGTGAAGCTTTTGTATTTGATATATAGATTGTTATGGCCAGACCTTCATATGCTTCGATATTTGACCTTGTGACCTTAATATGGACGTTTGAGCTAATTTTAATGAAATTCTTACCTATTCAATATCTCCTATAGAGCTTTCATATTTTATATATAGATTTCTCATGACGAGGTATTTCGTATCATTCCTATCTAGAGCAACAATATAATGCATGTCATATTGGTTTTAAGACATCTCTGTGTTATATGAATTCATTTTCAGCTATGTTGTGATCCTTTGGGGCTATGTTGGGGCCACAATATGGATTCAAAAATTTTCATGAAATAAACATTGATAAACAATCTTCAAAAATCACAACAGCTGAACAATGGCAGGGCCACAGTGACTCAAATGAGCGATGTGGCTCATAGGTCTCTTGTTATTGATGAAACATCAGTCTGTGATGTCAGAAAGTGTGGTCTTTAGTGTATCGTGAGAAATTGTCGTGTAAAGTGTAGCAACATCATTTCTTTGATGTTATTGCTTAAGAAATTTTTAAGAATCTATATTTGATTCTAACCACATCTCGCGTATGGTGTGGCACAATGCGTTTGACGTTTCTCCTTCTAATAAGTTAATATTCCTGTGGGTAGCAAATGTTTGATCTTGGTAAAACGCTGAGCAGACCTGGCTATGTATCTCTAGAAGTCGTTTTGTAAAGTTTATCATAAGTATAGGTATGCTAATTCAAATAAATTCAATATATTGTTAGGTATATCCCTAACGTGATATTTCACGTGATATATCACTATATACGTGATAAAATGCTGCCATAAGATGAAGATGAATCGACAGTTTCAGAAAAACAAAGTAATACAAACAGTTCGCGTGATAGACAATGTGAACATGATTTTCAAATCATAGTGTTTTCAATAAAAATAAAGAATATTTCCTACTTATTGATTGTTATCTTGCAAAGCATTGTATGGTAGATTATGAAAAATTATGTTAAATGTAAGAGAGAAGAAAAAACCCGAAGTGAATGTTTGTGAAAGGGCATATAATTCTGCACTTCCAGACTCTTATTTGTGAATGTATCTGACACATAATCTACGCACATTCTTTGATACAATGCTATTAATTATTTTTCTCATCTGTATCATGTTTACTGCGGTTAGAGTACGATGTTTGTTTAAGCATTGGCAACCAATTTTTAGTAACAAAACATATGCGATGCTTGGAATATTTCTACTTTAATTTGAATATGCTGTTATTACTTGTTATTTTACTCGGGATGGCGTAACTCCATTGCTGATACTATTTCAAACAGCAAAATTTGAAAAGCCTGCTTTTTTCTACAACCTATTTAATTCCATCTTAAAGTAAAGCCAAAAATCCAAAGTTCTAACAAAAATTAACCGAATTGTTTTTGCATTTAAACTTTGTAGCCCTCACCAACAACAAAATTAACATTTATTATTCACGTGTCTCACTTAGACTGATCCGCCTACTTAGGTTTAAGTTTGCCACTGAAATAAGCTGTCAGAGTGATTGAATTTGGTACTGTTAATAGACAGTCTCTGCTTCATCCATCATTAGAAACTGGCCGAAAAGGAATTGTTGGATGATTTATTAGACAGGGAAACCAAGGTTATTTTCATGATGTCTCCGACTAAATCGACATGTAGCAAAAGGTAGAAAAGGGGAGGGGGGGTCAAAATATACGATCCTCTCCCATGCGGACTTCGGACGGTTTGAGACAATGAATATGATTTATGATTCAAAACTTTTTTCCTTTGCGTAAATACTAATGCATTGAAAGATTTGTTATATAAAGATAATTGTCAGGAGTCTGCACATTTTCTTCTTCAAATAATGAGTGTAAATAAATGCAAGTGTATATGCTAAAACATTGAATATAATACCGACAAGATTATTTTTTGTTAGATTTTTCATGGTGTCAGTGTCAAATCTTGTGTAGAACTTATCACATTGTTTGTAAATCTTATCACATCCTACAAGGTTCACATTCGGTCCCATTGTTGTGTGTTGAAATTTAAAAAACTTTTCAAGTTCGTTTTATAATATTTCTTTTCACATATCTTCTGAATGAATTTCATGTTCTTTTTACTATAATCCAATGTAGCATTGATTAGTGCGTGTTCCTTCGCTGAAAACATATTTATTGCGCTCGAAAAAAAAAGAACAAAGTGTACATATACACACAACAATAACTTAAGGTAACCACGTGCTACGTACATATATGATATTCATTTAATTTAGATTAAAACCATGCAAATTAGATGCAAATGTAAATACAAAGTTAAAATTGAATGAATATATATATATATATATATATATATATATATATATATATATATATATATATACAATTACACTAATCGTCCTTCAAATCATAGCATCCGCTGCATCGAATCATCTACAATTGATTAAAACTTTCGGAAAAAATAAATTAAACTTTTCAAATAAAAATCATAGTGCACATTTGTTTAATAAAACTTCAAGCATATGGCGACATAAATTGGGTTATTTTCATATTGAGTTCATGACATAGCTTTCTTGTTCATGACGTCGCATAAAGTAACGTCAAAATGGCACAATGTTATCGTAAACTATACTGTATTTACATATGTATTATACATAAGTAAAGCTTTTTACGAAGACATCATAATTATGTTATGGAAGTATACATGTACATCATATGAAAACATTTTGAGGAATATCATTTAATTTGGCCCCAAACGTACCTTGTCGTTTGCAAAGTTAGGGGAAATATTTACTACGGATTACTCGGTTTATCTGATCAATATAATATATCAATAGAGCTCACGGTGGGTATGACCGGTCGACAGGGAATGCTTACTCCTCCTAGGCACCTGATCCCACCTCTGGTATTATCCAGGGATCCGTGTTTGCCCAACTCCCTGTTTTGTATTCGTTATAGGAGTTACAAAATTGATCACTTCTTGTTATTTTCACTTTTCTTTATATTGATATGCAACGTCAAAATGAGTTAGAGACAGATGTAACAAAATTAAAGAAACACAATCCCACTCTCAGACTATCAATTGGGTAGACCGCAGATACCAATTTCCATCAGCTCAAAGGACACATCGCATGTTTCTAAACTTTTTTTTTCACCAAAATTAATTCTTTTCATGCCTAAAACTACATAAAATGTGTTTTAAATGAAATATTTTACGTATTTTTTTTAATTTGAAAGCGATGAAAATCATGTCTTACGTTATATATATTACCTCCGATATTTTAGGCGCCATTATGTGTGACGTAATATGTGACTTGCAGCGAGAAGGTTTGAAAACAGTTGCTAGCCATTTCATGAAAATATTAGATTTAACGACAGAAAAGCCAATTATCACGTTAGCGGCTTTTAGATAACATTGCAGAGGGTGTTTTGTGTCTTTTAAGGACGTATTTGCTGTCAGTAGAAAATATTTAGACTGAACTTTGGGATGAAGGTGCGAGGGAAAAGACGTGGGCATTTTTTGCCAACGCAAGGACTAGCCAAATTCGACTTTGTCCATGTAATTTTTCAAAAAGCAGTTGGGCAATGACCCAGAAAAACTGCGAGGAAATTGTTATATCGAAGCTTAAATTAGCAGTGCTAGGCCTACAACGTATGCGTTTTGATTTGGTCTTCAATACACACATCGCACCAACTGACCTTTACCTTGTAACAACATAAAACTTCTGCTCCTAGTTTCTACCAACTGGCAGATGGCAGATTTACAAAAAAGTATGAAAAAAGGTATCTGAACTTTTAATTATGAATACTAAAATGACATTTCCTAACTTTAAATTGAATTATACTGCTTTCATTTTTAATGAACATCAAGTACAGAATAACGCCATGCTCCCACTTCTTAACGACGTGTTGCTCACAATTCAAAGTTGATAATAATAATAAATTGCTTTATCAAAATAAATTATTGCAATTTCCACTTTGAATTTGATTATCGTTATTCGTTTATTTTCGAAATGCACCCGTGACAGTAGAACTAGTTGTTAATGACGTAACATATCATAATCTGTCTATTCCAAAATTAAGTAATAAGCGCGCTGTTTATTCAAATAAAACAACATCAATTACATGTATAAAGGAAAAACGTTACGAAATAGTGTTTAGACAACGACCCATGTTACTATCATTTACTTGCAATTGCCGATTACATACACATTTGTGTATCTACATCGCTATTTGTATACACTGGTTGTTAAACTATATAGCAATTGGCAAATCTGTAAACATTGAAATAAATGTTGCCCCTGGTTAATAGATTAGGTTCCTAAAAGTTGAACTTTTAAAACTATTTAATACTATTTTCACTACTAGTTGATCGAAGAAAGTCGCACATCACGTCATTGTACCACGTGACTACATAACTAATTAACGAGAATTTTTAAAATCAGGGCACAGATTTAAATCCATATTGTCTTTAAACATCACAAAATTTCGACGAACGAGCTATTAGAATTAATTACTATAAGAAAGACAAAATGAAAATAAATTTGAATACTGATAAAACAAGCGATGTGTCCAGAGAACAGTTGACAAAGTTGTTAAGTGTGATCGCTTTTGAAAACGTCATTCCTAAAGATCAAACATCAAGTAAAATGAGTGATTTCCAATTATAAGTCTGTGAATACTTAAAGCAAGTTTAAAAGAACCAGCTATGTTAAGGTTTCGCCCAAAAGAATCACAATGCATAAATGTACTTCAGTGCACTACACCATATGACGTCATTCTGAAAATGTATCACGACGCACAGGTCTATAATCGGATCTCAGAAAAAATGTCACAATAACTTAACTTTATTTATTGCGGCTATCAAATGGTCAGCTATATACGTATAAGATTTCCTGTCAAATATTTGTTAAGTGATTACATATTATTTTTAATTTGTATTGTATCAGTCTAAAATTTTCGAAACATAACGACGGTAATATTCATATTATATTGCGACCTTGAAATCGCCTCTAATCTGTACGTATGGTTTTAAAACATACTCATCAGCATAAATAAATTCATTGTGTGAACAGTGCGACAGTTCTGCTAACGCCAGTGATACAAGTTGAAAAATACATATTCTATATATATGTATACATCTGAAAAGTGCTGGAACAATTTCTGACTTACATACATTGTATCAGTGTTATGGTATATATAACTTTGTGTGCATCCCCGGTACTGCGCTGATGACTATCGATATGTTGTTAAGTTATGGTATGTTTAGTGTGAGTATGTACTTGGTCCCAGCACGTTATATGTAAAGGATTTTTATATCTTTTTTACAATACCATTAAAAATTCAGCTGGTAACCCGCATATACCTTATCTTTTCTTACTTATGTTCTCATGATGTTTTCATAAAATAGAATGTTATACATATTAGACCTATTAAAACAAAAGTACGTACCATTTATCCTTCTGTGTTTAGTAAACCAGGAGTGAAAAAAGAATTAGATAGGTTACATGAGGAATATGTTTTGGTTCCAGCTGACAAAACAAGTAACAACAGTCTTTGTTTGTAAGGCTCATTATGACAACTGTATTTTAAACGAACCTGACATCAAATTCACTTTTGATAATCGTACTACTACTCAAACTACCCTTTCAAAAGATAAAATTCTTCAAAACCATGCTTCGGTTTTAGACACATTTAATATCCCAGTCAATGGGTTGAATGATTATGAGTTACGGTACCTATACTGGATTCCTAAACTACATAAAAAAAATTCAAACAAAGATGCATCGCTGGATCCAGTAAATGCTCTATCGAGTCCCTATCTTTGTTCCTCACGAAAATATTAACAGCTGTGAAGGAGAAACTTCAAACGTACTATACGACTACATATGCCAGAAGTGGTTTTAATCAAATATGGATTCTTAAAAATTCTAAAGAACTTTTAGTAAATTTGAAATCGAAAAACTTTTCCCAAATCAATAACATCAAAACCTATGACTTTCCAACAATATACACGACCATTCCTCCTGATAAATCAAAAACTATACTTTTTGACATCATAGACAGTTGATTCTTCAATAAAAATGGAAAACGGAAATATTCAGATCTAGTGATCAGTCTTCAAAAAACTTAATTTGTTAAACATTACTCTGATTCCACGCACAAGTACTCTGAAGTTGAAATAAAAAATATGCTAGAGTTCCTCATTGACCATATCTTCTTGGTCTTTGGTGTTCAGGTCTTCCAACAGTCTGTTGGAATTCCCATGGGCACGAATTGTGCTCCTTTATTAGCTAACCTGTTTCTATATTCATATGAAGCAAAATTTATTCAAAAACTTGTACGCGAGAAGAGAAAATTTCTGTGACCTTCAATTCGACATTAAGGTATATCGACGACGTTTTGTCTATTATCAATAATAACTTCCAATTATATATCGATTCGATATATCCCTGTGAACTCGAAATAAAAGACACCACAGAGTCGTCCACTTCTGCTTCATACTTAGATATTTTATTGAAAGTAGACAAAAAAAGTTGAAATTTACTAAGAATCAACCTTTGATTTATACCACTTCTGGCATATATATCCCTATGAGGTCGAAATAAAAGACGCCACAGAGTCGCCCACTTCTGCTTCATACTTAGATAATTTATTAAAAGCAGACATTAACGGCAAACTGACAACTCAACTGTATGACAAACGGTATGATTTCAGCTTCTCCATCAACTTCCCATATTTATGTAGCAATATTTCATTATCACCTGCATATGGTGTTTATATCTCTCAACTGATGCGATACGGGAGATCTTGTTCTCCGTATTGTCAGTTTTTAAATCGAGGCTGACAAATAAGTTGATGGAACAGTCTCGATCGAAGTCAGCATTTCGCAAATTCTATGGTCGTTATAACGATGTAGTTCGTCAATACAATCTATCATTTGGTCAAATGCTGTCTCACGTGTTTATAGCGAATGTTAGGTCGTTCATGGCACACGAATGTTGACTACGGAATGTTCGGATGTAGGACTCACGGCGGGTGTGACCGGTCGACAGGGATGCTTACTCCTCCTAGGCACCTGATCCCACCTTTGGTGTGCCCAGGGGTCCGTGTTTGCCCAACTATCTGTTTTGTATTGCTTATAGGAGTTATGAGATTGACCACTGTTCGTTATCTTCACCTTTCATACAGTGTGTGATCATAACTGACGTCATAGGAAATTATCATGTGAGAAATAAATGCATTGCAGCTTGGTCGCAGTCAGCATATGGGTAGTATTGTTTCGGTGTTTAACCGTAACTATTATTATTATACTTGCTAATTTGATGTGTAATTCCACGCCAAAATTATAGTACATTTCGCTATGGAAGCCCTTAACATAATTACGAAAAATCACAATTATCAAGCAGCAATAACTGATTTCTCATTTTCGAACCCTTTTCTACAACACCATAACATTACTTGCTAACATTCCACACAGATCGGTGTGACATAACAATACATAACATAACAATACATTCTCACAAAAGACTGAAATGAAAGGTGAAGATAACGAACAGTGATCAATGAAAGGTGAAGATAACGAATAGTGATCAATGAAAGGTGAACATAACGAACAGTGATCAATGAAAGGTGAACATAACGAACAATGATCAATCTCATAACTCCTATAAGCAATACAAAATAGAGAGTTGGGCAAACATGGACCCCTGGACACACCAGAGGTGGGATTTGGTGCCTATCAGCAGTAAACACCCCCTGTCGACCGATCACACCCACCGTGAACCCTATATCTTGATCAGGTAAACGGAGTTATCCATAGTCAAAACCAGTGTGTCACGAACAGCCGAACATTCAGTCTGAAACACGTCAGACAGCATTTGACACAATGACAGATTGTATTGACAAACTAGATCGTTATAACGGCCATAGAATTTGCAAAATGCTGACTTTAAACGAGACTGTTGAAACCCCTGCACCAGCAGCCTGTTTGTCAGTAGCCTACCTCGATTTAAAATCAGACAATACGCAGACCGTATTGAATCAGTTGAGAGATATAAACATCATATGCAGGTGATAATGGAATATGAATATGAATGAAATCCTTCGAAATTTTTCGAAAATTACATAGTCGATTTCTAGTAAAAGTGTACATTCATTTTAGCATTAATCGGTTAATAATTATTATTTACCATCTTTACCATCTGGTCATGGGTAAATGACATTTGGCGATCACAAATCTTGGTATTGGCAATTGACAATCTCGGTTTAGTCAGTAGTAATTATGGTTTGATAGTTAGCATCTAGCTAGTTTATTTGAGATTTTTACAATGTTCCTTTTGTTAATTCACCAATGCCCATCGGTTATTTTTCCGAATTAACTCGGTACAATTTCGTCAACAACAAGACGAAGAAAATTACAGCAATTAATCCCATAAATTCCAAAACGTATACAAATTTTAGAGCAGGACAAATATGGACCTGTGGAAATATCAGAGCTGGTATTTAAAAGTGCGCAGAAGAAGTGACCATTCCCCGTTGCTGGGTCACACTCCTAGCTGTCATTTCAACACCACTTTGTGCTCTGATCTGATATGAAATTGACGACTGTTCGTTGTTTCATTTGTTCATCAAGGGAAATACATACAGGGTACCGTCATTCATATGAGATTTATCTCTGTTCGCTATATTATCCTTCTCATGTGGTTTACATTTTTATAATACAGGAAGATTTGCGTAACACCACTATACCAGTTAACACATTTAGGACAGAGGCTGAATTCATAGCACCATTTAAGGATAGTACACAAGAGTTGGGACTTCAGCTTCTGCACATCTCAAGAAGACCAACTAAGTTGTACGAAAATAGTAAGTGAAAATTTAGGGAGAAGAAACGCCTATACTTCTTCTCTTTTCTTTCTTTCAAAAACCACAAACGACTGCACATATTGTGCATGCAAAGTGACGATAGCTTGCAGTGAGATGTTGTAGGTTGGTTGTATGTCCCGCTTGAGAATCCTACACTCATATGGAGATGATATAGTGTAGATATAATTTGCTGATTTGCCTAGATGCTGTAGGTATGCTTTGCTGATTTGCCTCTTCTTAACAAATTTTGATTTGAACAAGAGTGTATATATGCAACATGCTTATGCTTCATTGAATACAAAAATCATATTTTATAAATGCTATAAATTTTTATGCTCTCTGAAAGTTTTTGGGAGGAAGCATAAAGGTCTTTCCGTCCGAGGTCATGTTTCCTAGACTTTTCATCAGAAATTGGTGAAAAATATTACAATTTTTGGGACAGAAAAATTTGGACCAAGGTCATTTTGGAAACGTTAAGGTAACTCAAAACATGTACCTTCTATTCAGAAAAAACTCTTTATTTTAAGTTTTTGAATAGGTATTGATCATAGATCACACAAATAAGTAATAAGAAAATGGCTTTATGACAAAGGTCACTCAAGGTCATTTTGAAACGGTTACGGTCACTTAGAATATGCACGATATATCAAGGAAAAAGTACTCTCTTTTTACGGATGTGGTCAATTACATTGGAAATGTAATTAAATACTTCCAATTCTATTGATGATTTTATCAATTACTTGCAATTACAATCACATTGATTTTATTAATGTAATTAATTACTCTCAATTATTTTGAAGAATGAGATTAAATACATTTCAATTATTATTGAAGTATATTTCAAAATGTCTTGAAATACGTGACCGCGAAGCCTGCTTTGATTCGTTTTCAAGGTTTTTGAGGAATTCTGCTAAAAAGTTGGCTTTGAAATATCCAGATGTATTTTCTGGGACATGAAATCCATCCAGCACATTTAAATCGTGTTTATTCTTGAACGTATTATCTTATTGAAATGAATTCTTCCTCAGGTATTTTATCTACCAGCGTCTTTGTTCTAAAGTATGAGAGGGGTTCATACCTAAACGGAATTGGCCCTTCACATATAGTCCTGGTCACTCTGATCGTGCTACATTAAGTATACAGACATAAGGAGACCTCCAAATACACCCCATGATAAACAATGAAACAATGAAATAGCCAAACACCATTTAATATTACCAGACACTTTCATTCCATTATTTTTTTTAACTTTTAGTTAAATAAATGATATAATTGAAAAGTAATTTAAATGTAATTTAAAATATTTGACTTCGCAGGTATGTTAAGGCTTCCCGGAGCTTTGTAATGCGTTCAAAACATACATTGGATTGTGAGTTCGGTTTTCATTTTAACTTGTAATTCATATACTTAAGTACAGACAATTGATATAGAAGGTTCTCTCGGCTATATATTAACATATTTGTTGTGATATCACATGACTTCGTTGATCACGTGACGGTCATTTATAATAAGTGTTTCACATAAATCGCTTCAGCGCAGCTGATTAAACAATACTTTTTAAGTTTTTGTTTTATAGATAAACTCACCGTATCCTTGTGTACCCGAAATGTGCTTGGGAAAATGGTAGTATTACTTGCGTACAAAATACATGTATTTCATTAAGAGTTCAACTTACCGACACACTTACCGACACATTTGAGAGTAATATGTATTCAAACAAAGCCATCACACATTTTTCCCAAGCACGATTCTGGTAGAGAACAAACTCCTCTTACAATTTAAGTAAAAGATGTCAAATGAATCCTCATTAATTGCCTGTGTTGGACTCTTATAAACACATACATTCTACTTCTAACCACTGGTATAAAACAGAGTACATTTCAAAAGTATATTTTTCGAAAGCAGTTTGAACACACTGAATTCCAATCAAGGATAATGAAACAAACTATATTAAAACATTCGGACATATATGATTTTAAAATACAATTCAGACACGTGAATTTTGCAATAGCGTTCTGACATCTTACAGGCAATTTGAAATAAGGTCTAAAGTTTTTGACACTCTCCCCGTCATAACAGCTCAAGTATGCAGTGACTTGATGTCCTTTTTCCATTATGACGTCATACATTGGTAGATCGGAGAAGTAAAGGCACAAAGTGCACTGTGATATTCTATGGGAAGCCTTAACCTACCTGCGTTTTTGGAATATCTTTAAATACACTCAATTACTTGTAATTGAAAACAAGTCAATTATAAATACTTTCAATTACTTTATAAAAATGTATTCAAATACAACTGATTACAATTACATTTTCAATTACCCCCATCCCTGCCTATTTCAACAGGTTTTTTGTATCATATTATATCACAAAAATGAGTAACAGGAAAATGGCTTTCAATCAAAGTTCACTCAATGTCATTTTCTAAAGGTCAAAATCGTTCCAAATATATACCATATGTATTTAAATATCCTTCATTTCAAATATGTTCTGGACCAAAATATGCTACTCAAAATTTGATAAGGATCATAGATATTTTTCTGTTTAAAAAATTAATAACTACATAACTGGCAATATTGTGTCCAAGTGAAATCAAAAACGTCTTCAACAAACTTGCACGTGCATTTCATGCCATGGGAAATGCATTTCTCATCACAAGTTATGCTGTTGCTACCATTGCACGATTTTCACTCAGGCATCGGTGTCTGATTCTTTCTAAAATTTCAAACTCATTGAGTGTTTACACTACGTTTATCAACACAATGCCCCCTCAACGTGTAAGGCGTCGCCTGACGACAGAACAACTGGGCAGATGTATTGGAATGCTTGACGCTGGCTATTCACAACGTGACGTTGCAAATGCACTAAACGTCAGCCAGAGCGTTGTAAACAGGGCCTGGAACCGACAGCAAACTTTTGGTACAGCAGCACACCGACATGGGGGTGGTCGTCAGAGGTCGACAACCCAACGCCAAGACCATTGTGTGGCTCTTCAGGCACGACGGCATCCTTTCTGGACAGCAACCGGCCTACGTAACGACCACCTGAACGCCTCGGGGGTAAATGTGTCCACTAAGACGATACGGAATCGGCTTCACAATGCAGGTCTCAACTCGGGAAGGGCATGTGTTCGAGTCCCTATGACTGTTCGACACCAGCGGGAGCAATTGGACTGGGCTGAAGATCATGTCACTTGGACACAGAACGATTGGGTTCAAGTTCTGTTCACCGATGAGTCCCGGTATTGTTTGGACTTTACAGACAGGAGGAACCGAGTGTGGCGACGACAACGTGAACGTTTCCATGATACCAACATCAGTGAACATGACTGTTATGGTGGTGGTTGCATCCTGGTCTGGGGTGGAATCAGCAGGAATGGAAGAACAGATCTTCATGTCCTGGAGAGAGGAACAATGACGGGGGTGCGGTACCGGGATGAGATCCTCGATGTTTACGTCAGACCCTACGCTGGTGTTGTTGGCCCTGAGTTCATCCTGATGGATGATAACGCCCGTCCTCATCGCGCCAGGTTGGTGGAGCAGTACCTTCAGCAGGAGACAATTGTCCGTATGGACTGGCCAGCGCGCTCGCCGGACTTGAATCCGATTGAGCATGTATGGAACATGCTGCAGGTTGCCCTTTCACGCCGTCGAGCACAACCCACGACTTTGGCAGATCTCGGAAACGCCCTCGTGGAAGAGTGGAACAACCTTCACATTGGAAACATCCGGGTGCTTATTGACAGCATGGATCGACGTTGTCAAGCCGTCATTGATGCAAGGGGAGGCCATACCCGGTATTGACACATCGACTAAGTGTAATGATGGACTATCCCCAAAAACTGTGTAATTCTTTCTCTGGTTTGCTGTTAACTTTTTGTAATGAAATGCCTTTTGGTGTTGTTATCAGATTTCAAGCATTCCGTATTGATAAAAATTCATGTCGTTCATGAATTTTCATTCATAGCCTGAGTAAACACGTTTCTGAGTCAAATGTATGTCTTTTATTATGTTAGTGGTAAATTACACACATATAACCTAGTGATCCTTATCAAATTTTGAGTAGTATGTAAAACTTATACGGTACCAATTTTGATGCACCAGATGCGCATTTCGACAAATAATGTATATATATCAAAGCCATTTTGGAAAGATCAAGGTCACTCCGATTATATACCCTATGCAAGGTGAAGATAACGAACAGTGATCAATCTCATAACTCCTACAAGGAATACAAAATATATATAGAAATCATCCAGTTTTCAACAATTTTTCGATAGCTATTGTTCATACATCACGCAAATAAGACGCAGATAAAGGTCACTCAGTGTCATTGCTTACCTCTGTTGTGTCCAGGGGTCCGTGTTTGCCCAACTCTCTATTTTGTATTGCTTATAGGAGTTATAAGATTTATCACTGTTCGTTATATTTACCTTTCATAAAGGTCAATATCACTCAGAACATACTTTTAGATGACAAAACAAATTCCAACAATATTTCAACACTCTTTTTCTTTATGATTAAGGTCTTTCAAGGTCATTTTGGAAAGGTCAATATCGCTTAGAAAATATACCTTATACGAGCAAAATGTTCCCTACTTCTAACAGTTTTTGAACATGGATTGATCACATATATATCTTACACATAAGTAAAGGCAAATGGTTTTCAGACAATGGTCATTCAAAGTCATTCTGTAGAGATTGATATCTCTAAATATAACTTTACCTTATATATGGAAACAAAAACTTCATTTCAACAATTTTTCAACAGTTATTCATTATTGTGTGAGTCATCTTCATAGGAAGTAGATCATTCGTTAGATGCAGTTCGGGAAACATCCGTAAGTTTTACTGATTTTTTTCTTAATATTAGAGGTATGCATAATATTCCTTTTTACATATTAAATGACTTCATGAATGAGATATATGTTTAAGTTTGATGATACAGGTATTTAAAAAGTTTCATTTAAAGTTAGCCTTTTACATATTATACGGTCGTCATTGATATTGAAAAAACAAAGATAACTAACAGTGATTAATCTTATAAATGTGAAAAAGAATACAAAATTAATGCAGGATCGACACGGATCCGTTTCATCATCAAAGGGGGGAATACGTTGCCCAGGAAGAGTAAGCGTCCCCTGTTTATTGATAACATCTGCTGTGAGCTCTAAGTCTCGATCACGTAAATAGAATAATCCTTAATCAAAATCAATATGTAAGATACGATCCTACATAATGGTTATTACTTTAGCAGAAAACGTGTTGACTTGGTAGACCTCTGGAATACAAATGGCCCAAATGTCCAAATAAAAGAAATTGTGATGTGCATCAACCACGACAAGGGCAACTTTGAAGCAGAAAGCTTTAAAGTTGAATTTGTTGGATCTAGTTTCGGATTGCAGATTGTGCTGTACACAACTTTTAATGAGTATCAAAGGGAACTGCGGCTAATTTTAGCTGCTGAATATACATGTAGGAATGTTGTTGTTATTTATGATACCAGTCTTTGTTTCGAAGGATGTTTGTAGAAAATGTTTTTGTTTTAAATTCCTGAACCCAAATTTATAGAATTTCTCTGAAAATACCAAGATCAGTTATGAATTCGATTACAGGAAACAGAACAGTGATGCATACTACATATAATACATTATCGTGGGGAGACATACAAATATGGACAGTGGGTTTTGCTTCCGCATTTATATTTAGAAACACAAAATTGTTTATTATGCAATGATAAGGTCTATAGATTGTAGTTTCTAGAAATGAACCGTTTTTATACTTTTTGAAATGATGGACAAGCTAATAGGTAGGTAATGTTTGTAAATGTAATTCCACAAGATATGAATGCAATGAAATATATCTATGAAAAATGTATTTTGCAATGATTTTTAAAGCATGCACCACTTTCCATATTACCCTGTATTCTATTTTTATACCCAATTCTCACTGATGTCTTCTCTGGAAAGTAATTCTTTCACGAAACACCACGTATAGTCGCCCTCGGCTAGCGAAGACATGAATGAAATTCATAGAGTCTAAAGTAACAACGTGTGTTTCGAAAGAATGATTCGAAATCACAAATGCCATTATTGTGGATATATGTTTTAATTGCCATTGCCACAACTCCCATCATGTTTTTCATGGAATATAGTCACACCCACACTTCGAATTATGTGCAAGTAAAATGTTTAGATAAGACACATCGTTTTCAAGAGGTACCTGGTCATATATGAGTCGTAATTTCATTTTCCGTTATATAATTCATAGAAAAGTACCTTTTTGAAAATAAACTTATTGCAGTGTTCATTTTGTCGCTTATTAGTCCCCTACCGACGAAATCGAAGGGAACTTTAGGTTTGCGCTCCGTCCGTCCGTCCGTCCGTCTATCCGTCCGTCCATCTCTCCGTCAGTCCAGTTTTTGTTGTGCTTGCAGATATTCATTTGATAGTTGGTACATTGCTTTGCCATAACAAGTTACAGATCAAGTTCAAATTTCGTCTTCGTCCGTTGAATTTTTATTAAGTTATGGCCTTAATTTGGACTTTAAAAAATAACATGAATTATCAGTTTTCCGGACTTTTTTGTTGTGCTTGCAGATATTTATTTGAAATTACAGATCAACTTGGAATTTCGTCTCGGTCCATTGATTTTTCATTAAGTTATGGCCCATGGACTTAGAAAAATAGCATGAATTGTTAGTTTACATCCAAGTTTCTTGTCTCTGTAGATAAGAGTACTACACTCATTAAAACTTCGTTCATAGTAATACAACAATATAGCTAAATAATTCATGATCACCCACATGTCACAGTTTATTGACTTGGTTAAAGACCTAAACCTAATTATAAATTTGTTTTTTCCTGGTCTAGTCTCTACTCGAATAGCAGTTGATTTCCAACCATTCCTATCCTGGTTTTTCCCAATTTTCCCTACTACCATAACCTATATAATGAACCTTGAATATTGTTGTAATACAGTAATTTTTGCAACCGGTAGGGGACTACGTATTGTCATGCAATACTCTCAGAATGCTTGTTTTTAGGGAAAGTATATCAAAAAAAAAATATACACAATTCTTTGTAATTTGTTCACATGATTTCAAAATGATTTTAGCTGTAGGTGTTGCGATGAAATCACACGGCAAATGCAAAATCAAAATTTTGCAGCAAAAAGTTTTTAAGAGCTTATAGAATTCTGAGTTTAAAAATTTTGCCTTAATGATTTCATTTACTATTCTCCAAGATTAAAGTACAGTTTCACAATTTGCTTAGGATCATAGGAAAAGAAAATTTGAACAATATTACATAACAAGTGAAAAAATCATGAAAATTGGTATGAAATTCACCTTACAATAAGTTTTTTTTTTTTTTTATAAAAATTGTTTTTTCAAAAAAGTTTATTTCGAGAAATCCAGGTCCGATCTGCATGCTCTAATCCCAACATTCCGTATTGGATTGCGGACAAACTGATCTGATATTCTGTGAATCCCAATATTGGCAGATGCTGTTATGAATCGTTGACAAAGATAACCAAATTGGATGAAGCGATTCTGTGTTTCTGACGTCACGCGTGGTCTACCTGCTCTATGGCGATCATTTGTTGAACCATGCTGTTGATATCTGCTCCAAAGATGTAATTGATAACTGCAAATTCTGAGATACCTTTTTCCAGTCCTCCATTTCCGTTGTTGCGTTGAACATCATTCAGACGCGGTATTTTTCAAAACCCTGTTACATTTAAAGACAGCGTAATCAAGTATCGAGATTTCGCGCATTTGACAGACAAGTGGTGCATGCATCACGTGCATTAGGAACTTATAACAATCCAGAGTTACAGAGACTTTTAAAAAAAATTATCCAAACCCGTTTTATTGTTCCCTGAATTCTACAGAATTCTAAAGAATATATATCCAATAAACAACAGCGTTAGATGTAACAAGGAGTAATCAGGCGATTCACTCCAGATCAATAAAATGCATTAAAAATCATTTCAAAAGATTGAAAAATTACTACTATTCTTTTTATTATTTGTTTTAATCAGTGTTTGTCTGTAATACGTTACCATGCTAAAGGATGGACAGTGCCTACTTTAACATGGTGCCAGTTGCATGGATAGGTGTTCCTTAGAAATATACATGTAAAGCAAGATCACCAGAACATATGAGGTTTAACAGAAGGAATTTCAATCCATTATATGTGTTTGTGGTCAATACAGAAGCAATTGTTAACCATTCATTATTTATTTCAGAGGACATCGTGAGCGGACTTAAGCCATGTGTGTTTTACAGTTTAATGTCTGGACTTAGCAAGACAAGAGGAGCACAGGAAGTTCAGGAAATCTGTGACCTATATTTCCAAAACTTAAAGCATCGCTTCTCAAGCTGGAAATGCTTTGACGTTTTTATTTGTGATGTACTTTTTCAGAAGCTGTGACAATTTGAGTAAGCGATTTTTAAAATAAACCTTTAAGTTATAATTGCTGAAGTCGGTTACTAATACACATGAAGAGATCATATACATGTATTGATTAAATTTTGTCATTTTGAAGTTTTGAATCTTTTCTAAAGGTCAATGGAGCGCAAACATGATAATTTGCAACACACGTTGACAAGCTACTGATCTTACATGTACGGAATACATGAAAGGTGAAGATAACGAACAGTGATCAATCACACAACTCCCGTAAGCAATACAAATTAGAGAGATGGGCAAACACGGACTTCTGGACACACCAGAGGTGGGATCAGGTGCTTAGGAGGAGTAAGCATCCCCTGTCGACCGATCACATCCGACGTGAGCCCTACATCTTGATCAGATAAACGGAAATATCCGTTATAAAAATCAGTGTGCCAAGAACGATCTAACAATCGGTATGAAACACGTCAGACAGCATTTGACCCAATGATAGGTTGTATTGGCAAACTAGATCGTTGTAACGTCCATAGAATTTGCAAAATTGCTAGTTTTAATCGAGACTGTTGACACCCCCGCTCCATCAACTTGTTTGTCAGTAGCTTGCCTAAATTACATGTACGCAATGCAATATTAGTACATTGTAAAATAGGAGAGAAGACTCATAGAATATGTAACACAACAATGTTATGAAGATTAGCCACATTGTGTAATACAAGATCAATATAATGCAGTGAAATAGCCGCAATATTTAATAAAATTTCAACCTATTGTATTGTTTATTACTATGAACCATACATAATCGTTTACAGCATAAAGAAAAGAACGCTTTATGAAGAAAGTTGTATATAACAAACAATGATCAATCTTCTACGCTGGTAAGATTGATTAATATGTTTTGAAACATATGATAATTGTTCAAATGGAGCACAAATGATTAGCACACATTAATAGTGTGAATAACATGTTTGCATTACTTTTTCATACACATTTATTTTGTTCAAATTATATTCGTCCTTTTTCGCAAACAGACGAAATTGTAACATATGTTTAACATACGTTGAATTTTAACATACAAACACATATTCAGTATAAATGGTGAATATAACGAACAGTGGTCAATCTCATAACTCCTATAAGCAATACAAAATATATAGTTGGGCAAACACGGACCCCTGGACACACCAGAGGTGGGATCAGGTGCCTAGGAGGAGTAAACATCTCCTGTCGACCGGTCACACCCGCTGTGAGCCCTATATTCTGATAAGGTAAACGGAGTTTTCCGTAGTCAAAATCAGTGTGTCAAGTATATGTTTTTAAACATGATTATGGAAAAGGAGCATGCAAATTACATATTTGTTTTTGATTTATTGATTATATGTTGTTTAAGGTCCCTCTTGAAAATCTTTCACTGATATGTATGTGTCACCATTGCCGGTAAAGGGCTGTAAAATTTGGGCCTATGCTCGACACTTACGGCCTTTAAGCAGGGGGGGGGGGGTCTTTATTGTGCCACACCTGCTGTGACACGGGGACTCGGGTTTCTAGGTCTCATCCGACGGACCGCCCCACTTAGTCGCCTCTTACAACAAGCAAGGAGTACTGAAGACATATTCTAACCCGGATCCCAACGGGACTCTGTTTTTTGAACATGTGTTTAGAATATGTTAATGATATGATTAACATATTTTTGTATTACTTTGTGATAAATAAACAGGTACAATGTATTTTATTCACATGATTTTCATATGTTTTTCTTGTGAGTTTCGTGTTACATATTGATTGGATATTCATCTAGAAGCAATCAATTTTTAAAAATTTTATGTTACATGAGTAAACTCATTCATTCGCATTAAAATGAAATTTTTATCTTTCATATTTACATATTACTTTCATTTCTATCGGAATGCATAGCTTTTAGAATAGCCGTACTATATTTATCAAATGGTGTACTAAAGAGTTGACACGGGGACTCTTTGTGTTCGTAATGGCATTGAAAAAATGTGCATCTGGGAAGGATTTTCATTTTCTTCATTTTTGTTAGAAAATTACAGGTTGTTGAACTTTGTCAGTTTTAGAGAAATATAAAAACGTGAGTACTTACTTTGTTTATTTCACTCCTCTCAGTTTTCAAGGTAAGATATGTGTTACCAAGTTGAAAAGCGTTTCTTTTGTAATCTTAAGTGAACTTGGAATTCTGGCCACACAAGTCATCCGGGATGAATTTACGTCTACGCTACATGAAATTGTTTACATATCAACTCCACCGGACCATTGTACATTGTACATTTTAGTTAAAGGTATATGTGCCGTATCAAACAGTATTTTGTTCGATGTTATAAAACAGACCGTGTATCTCGTTAATATGGTACGCTATAAAAAAAATGATATGATTTGAAAATTTCAACAAATTATGTACAAATGTGCTACTATCAAAGGAATACTGGTCTACTCAACGTAAGGGAAAAACACATATTAGCCATAGTCCTCTAGGGAAAAACACATATTAGCCATAGTTCTCTAGGGGAAAACACATATTAACCATAGTCCTCTAGGGGAAAACACATATTAGCCATAGTTCTCTAGGGGAAAACGCATATTAGCCATAGTCCTCTAGGGGAAAACACATATTAGCCATAGTCCTCTAGGGGAAAACACATATTAGCCATAGTCCTCTGCATTTCCACACAGAGACATTGCTAGATACCACAAACATGATTGTACCAGTTTGTGATAATGTACGTCCGCTCATTAAAACGCAGGCTGATTACGTAGCACAATGATTCTGTTCTTATAAGATTTCTTCATATCATAAAAAGCATTTACTTAAGAAATGAAACTTATAAGTCTTTATTTGATGCATATATCAAACGAAAAATTGAATGGAAAAGTTTTCCGTCCAATTTTTCGTTTGTTACATGCATCAAATAAAGAATTATAAGTTTTATTTTTATTGTAGTAGTGTGTTTTTTATCTTAATTATAAAAAAAATAAAAATCAAACTGAGAATGTTCACGTTTTAACTTATAGATCCACCCCATAAAAGTGGGTGGTCATGTGGTCAAGTTGAAAGGGCTTTTATTGAACTCTCATTGGTTCTTGTGACTGAGTTTTATTCAGGTACTTCTACTAGAGACTTTGAGATAGCATTCATAGCAAGTTGACAGAAAGTTCTAGTTTGCTGACAAGATATATTTAAGACATTTATGATATTTTAGACTTTATACGGACTGGACAATTTATTTCTGGAACATCCAGTTGATAGGCTAGCATATGCACTGGGCTCTGTCCCATAGAGAGGGTCGAAAATATACATTTTAAATAAATAGATGAACCTGAGCCAGGAGTTTGGTGTTTTGCTTGTGACAGTACTAACCAACCCTGTTTCATTGGCGCCCACGTTGGGACTGGATGTCGTCCAGATGATGCCAGGACAATGGACAATTATGAAGACCGCCACAGTGAAAATTCATAAATGACACTATGTGTATTGTGACTTTGTGCTCATAGAAAAAAAGGAACACTGGATTTCACGAGTGAGTACTTCACATGCACGAGATCAGATGAGCTCAGGATTGGTGAGTGACTGCATGGTATACTCAATACATGAACACTTGGACATTGTCAGATAGTGATTATTACAGGCCTGTCGCGATTTTAAATATATAGCTTTGGATACTGTTTTGTAAATGCTGTAATTTTTTATTTCAAATTATGTAACAGATTTTTTTTTTTAATTTTCTTACCTGTGAAATAATTTTGTAGACTTATATTGTGTACTGCAATCAGCTTTGATTTTTTGTTGGTAAGTAAGTAATCTTATAGAACTATTTACAACAACCCCCCTTAATTCTTAAAAATTAACTAAACAAATTCGGTTATTTTTTTTTAAATTCCTTGATAAAATTTGTGAAAGGTTGTGAGAATGTAAGTCATCAGAGCACAGTATTATCTTTCCCCTGCATTTTATTTCAGGTTTCAATCAATTTAATTAACATTAGTGACATTGACAGACCTAATAGCTGACTTCAGGTTTATAGTTCATTATTCAGACATTGGGTCATCGGTTTATTGTTGGAGGTTTGCACAGTAAGTTTTCAGTGGTCATTGTTGGACATTTGTTTTTCTCAGATTCAGTTTAAACCCCATTTCTTGGTATTTTGAGTACACCCATTTTGTAGCTTGTTGTACATAACACATAAATACGTTGGGATCGCGTCTACGAATTTTACAATCGGGATCGGAATTCGTTTGATCAAAAATAAAACGGAAGTTGATTTGTTTTGAAGTTTCTCAGAAGAAAGTTTGACGGTTTTGATTCAGTTTTTTTTTCAACTATGTAAGTAATACAGGTATACATCATAACTTAAAAAGTTATAGTAGCGTTACCAGAAACACGTCGACCTGTCTGTTTGTGTATGAATAAATAATAAGCCACAGAAACTTCGACATTTTGTACATCTGTCAACTTCGTGTTTGTGTTGTTTATTTCATTCGTCAGAAAAGGGCTGAATATTACTAAATAGATATGTGAAGATAATATAATAAGGTCTCATTGCTATTATATTTCAACTTTGATTTGATTTTAGATATTTCCAGTTTTTGGATTGCATTACTCAGTACTATACATACAATTTACTTCGATTAAAGAAAAAAACAAAAACACCGGAAGTGACCGTTTGTTTACAGGAAAACACATTGTCTACAAGGAATTATTTGTTTACATTGCTCATTCCACTGCTATGATTGATTTTTTTTTTTAGATTGTGCTTGTTTTTCACATTCTAGTGTACATTGTATATAGTATTATGAGTCGCTTGTCATTGTCCTTTGATTTGTGTACATATCTTGTTCCAGTTCATTTTCATTACTATATTCTATATTTTTAATGTCACATCAGATTGTCTTTGTCACTTTGACTGTGATACAGCAAGGATAATGGAGTTGTCCGAGAGTGAGATCAGCAATATTGCTGATGCTTTCAAAGAACTGAATGTAAAACCAAATCTAGAATCATCAGAGAGTTTTATTTCCTGGATGTCAGATTATCATAAATCTGTTTTGCTTCAGCATGTGCCTAAATTATCATTGTTTTCAGGCAGTGCAAATGGTGCAACTTTATTTCAGTTATGGCAATATGAAGTTCAATGCTTACTTCAAGAAAAACATCCTACATCATGTATTCTACAAGCCATAAGACAATCTCTCAAAGGAAAAGCTAGTAGAATTGTGATGAACCTCGGAGTAGGAGCGACAATTGCCGACATTTTGAGAAAATTAGATAGTGTTTACGGATTTGTCGACAGGGTCGAAGATATACTTGCCGAATTTTATTCAGCAAGGCAGTATTCAGACGAGGATATTACTGCTTGGAGTTGTAGACTGGAGGCAATTATGAGCAAGGTGGAACAAATAAAGGAATTACAGATAGGCGAAAAGAATTCTATGCTGCATAATATGTTGTGGGTTGGATTACAGCCTACCCTTAAGAGAATCACAGGATATTTGTACGACAGTATCCATGGTTTTGATGATCTCCGAATAGCTCTTCGTAGGGTAGAACGAGAACATAAGGCAGATAAATTGGTTGATTCAGCAAATAGGAATGACATGAAAGGAAAACGAAAACCACGTGGTAGGAAGAAATATGAGCAAACGAGACAAACAAATAATGAAGTTTTTGTTTGTCAAATGTCAGCTGAATCTACATGTTCTGATCCTATGACAGAAAAAACTCATGGGGCTGATATAATCATGCATCAACATCCTACAACTACTTTGCCATCAGCATCATTAAATCATACTGGGCCTGTATGTTATCGATGTGGTCAACATGGTCATATAGCAGTAGGCTGCAGAGTTCTCATGGACCACAGCAAGAAGCCATTTCACACTACACAGTGTAAAGAGAGAGGGCACATTTACCAACAACATACAACTTCTTCAAAAACTTACAGTACCAAATCATCATTAGTTGGAGAAGGTAAAGAAGTATCTGTAAGGATCTTTGATAATGAAACTAGAGCACTGTTAGATACTGGTTCGACTGTTTCCACTATTAATGAATCATTCTACAAAGAATATTTTCCAGACATTCCATTGCAGTCCCTTGATTTTGCATTGAGTGTAGAATGTGCAGATGGACTTGAGTTACCATACCTTGGGTACATTGCTTTAGATTTACAGATAATAGGAGTTCCAGCTCTTCCTTTGATGAAGGAATGTCTATTTCTGGTGGTACCCGAGAGTTCTTACAACTCAAAAGTTCCAGCTCTTATAGGAACAAACTTGCTTTCTGTGATAATGCAGATGACAAAGGATGTGTATGGTGACCAGTTTTTGCAAAAGGCTAATATGTACACACCATGGAATTTATCCATGCGATGTTTATCTCTGCGGGAACGAGAACTCGTAAGAAATGGAAACAGACTTGCAGTCATTAAATCAGCAGAAAACAGGAAGATCACAATACCTGCAAACAGTGAAGTGGTTATTCAAGGATATTTAGACAAAAAGATTCCGTATGAGCCAGTGTGTGCGATGGTACAAGCCACTATTTCTTCTTTCATTCCAGATGACTTAGACATTTCCCCATTTCTAGTTTCATATGACTACAACAGGACTGGAATTGTTCCTATTCACATTACCAATGTAACAACAAGAACTGTTACAGTTCCACCAAAGGCCTTGTTATGTGAGCTACAACCTGTAACTGTTGAGGATGCTACTCAGCTGAGAGATAAGACATCCAGTGTGAATGTTTTAAATCAAATGAAGATAGAGGACAATATAAATCCATCAGAGTTACGAAAGGGATTACAGCTTATTAAGGCATATAGTGATGTCTTTTCACATAGTGAAGATGATATTGGACATACTACGAGAGTGAAACATCAGATTGAACTCACAAACTCTGTACCATTCAAGCAGCGACACCGAAAGATTCCCCTAAACATGATTGAAGAAGTGAGGAATCACCTACAGCAACTTTTTACCAATGTCGATAATCTTCTTGGGTAACAGTTGACTGTGTGTCACTGTGTTCCCCAGCATGTACATGTAATCTGGTTCTTGGTCTTGGTAGTGGTTTTCTAGTCTTTGGGATTGGTTGTTCTTCTGTCTGACTTGGTCTAAACTCTGAGATGTGTCCAATGGGAAACAAAAGGTTTCTATGAAGAACTCTTATCCTGCCAACACCATCTTCTCTCTTTACTCCATAAACAGGTATTCCTTCATTTGGTTGGCTAACTACAAGATAAGGATCTTCTTCCCATTTGTCAGCAAGTTTGTGTCGTCCATCAAAAGCTACAACTTTCACAAGTACTCTGTCACCTATTTCAAGGACTGCACCTCTGGCTCTTAAATCATAGTTGTCCTTTTGTCTCTGCTGTGATGATTTAGCAGCTTCTGATGCTAACTTGTATGATTTCCTCAGCCTCTCTCTATAATTGTCCACATACTTTGTAAGAGATGTTGCTTTCTGCATTTCTGTGTTTAACCCAAATGCAATGTCTATGGGTAAATGAGGTTCTCGTCCAAACATGAGAAAGTATGGTGATTGTTTCGTTGTCTCTTGCTTCATACAGTTGTATGCATGCACTATGGGTCCTATATGAGATTTCCAATCTGCCTTTCTTGATGGCTCCAAAGTTCCTAACATATTGATTAAAGTTCTGTTGAAGCGTTCACATAATCCGTTTCCCATAGGGTGATATGGAGTAGTACGGGATTTCGAAATACCAGATATAATACATAATTCCTTCAACAGTCTGCTTTCAAAATTTGGACCTTGATGCAAGGTGAAGATAACGAACAGTGATCAATCTCATAACTCCTACAAGCAATACAACATAGATAGTTGGGCAAACACGGACCCCTGGACACACCAGAGGCGGGATCAGGTGCCTAGGAGGAGTAAGCATCCCCTGTTGACCGGTCACACCCGCCGTGAGCCCCATATCCTGATCAGGTAAACGGAGTTATCCGCAGTCTAAATCAGTGTGCCAAGAACGGCTTAACAATCGGTATGAAACACGTCAGACAGCATTTGACCCAATGCGAGGTTGTATTGACGAACTAGATCGTTATAACGACCATAGAATTTGCGAAATGCTGACTTCAATCGAGACTGTTGAAATCCCTGTACCATCAACTTGTTTGTCAGTAGCTTACCTCGATTTAAAAACTGACTATACGCAGAACAAGCTCTTGCATATCGAATCAGTTGAGATATATAAACACCATATGCAGGTGATCTGAATGAATCCGTAGTGGAAGCCCATGGTGTATAACGAAATTATTAAAAAATGCTTCGGTTGTTGTTCTCGCAGTAGAATTTTTCGTTGGTACGGCAATGGCGTAACGAGTGAAATGGTCGGTAATCACCAACACATTTTCGTATCCTCCCTTACTTCTTTCAAGCGTCAGGAAATCCATACAAACTTGTTCTAATGGCTGTGTTGTTTGTATATTAATTAGCTCTGCTCGGTCTTGCGCAGGTGTTTTCCTTAATATGCATCTTCTACACTCCTTTATCCAATTATCCACATCCCGGTATTGTCCTGGCCAGAAGAAACGATCTCTAATCAGACTCAAGGTTTTCTCTCTTCCTGGGTGTCCCATGTTATTATGGACTGATTTCAATACAAATCCAACTAAGCTTGATGGTACTACTAGTTGATTCACTTTTCTCCCATCAACAGTTACTTCTCTGTATAATATGTTATTGATCAACCTCAGTCTGTCAAAATTTCTATGCAGGACTACATCAGCAAATGATCCAGATAAGTCAGTCTTCATAGGCTTATACTTGTCATATACAGACTGTATCCATGGACAAAGTTCTGAATCCTCTTGTTGAACTTTCCTTATATCAATCTCTGATATTGTGGAAATGTCCTCCAATGCTGATAATGGTTGCTCTGACATAGAAATGGTCTCTATGAACGGTGATATCTGTGATTTACTTATGGCCTTGACAGAAGCAGATGATATGGTGGCTAAATCCGAGACTGTTGGTAACAGTGACAGTGCATCCGCCTCAGCGTTGTTTCGGCCTGGTCTATATTTGATGTCGAAATCATATGATGACAATGCTGCCACCCATCTATGTCCTGTTGCATCTAACTTGGCATTACTAAGGATGTATGTTAAGGGGTTGTTATCTGTTAAGACAGTGAACTTCGTTCCATAGAGGTAATCCTTAAATTTCTCTGTAATGGACCATTTGAGCGCCAAAAATTCAAGCTTATGAGCAGGGTAGTTCCTTTCAGCAGGTGTTAAACCTCTGCTTGCATATCCGATGACTCTGTTCATTCCATCTTGTTCTTGATATAGGACAGCTCCTAATCCTCTGGAACTTGCGTCAGTATGAAGGTCGAATGGTAATGCCATGTTTGGATAACCAAGAATGGGAGGTGACATTAGATGTTGTCTCAGAGTGTCAAAAGCCTTTTGCTGTTCACTTTCCCACTTCCAATTAGATGGCTGGTTTTCTTTCCTTCGCTTCTTTGTAGACTGTGGACTTGGTGTCAAATCTGTAAGCGGTCTTGCAATTTTGGAAAAGTTTTTGATGAATTTCCTGTAGTATCCGATAAATCCTAAAAATTTTCTTACTTCTTCAGGTGATGTTGGAATTGGCCATGACTTGACTTTCTCAATTTTCTCAGGATCAGGTTTGATTCCTTGCTCTGAGATTATGTGCCCAACATATTTAACACTTAACTGGAAAAACTGGCATTTAGATGGAGATAATTTAAGTCCTGAATCTCTAATTCTCTGCAAAACCTTTTCTAATCTTTCTAAATGTTCCTCGAATGTTCTGGAAAATACGATGATGTCATCTAAATAAATCAAACAAATGCTAAGGTTTAAATCTGAAAAAATGTCTTCCATCAGTCTCTGATAAGTGGCAGGAGCATTAGCTAATCCAAAAGGCATCCTCTCATATTCATAAAACCCAAGTGGTCCTACTGTAAATGCCGTTCGTTCTTTGTGCTTCTCCTCAATCTCTATCTGGTGGTAGCCACTCTACATATCCAAAACCGTAAAGTATCGGTTTCCGTGTAGAGAATCTAAAATATCGTCAATTCTGGGGAGAGCATACGCATCTTTAACCGTCCTTTTATTCAGCTGTCGGTAGTCAATGCACATTCTTAACTCACCATTCTTCTTTCTTACCAGTACGACATTGCTAGCATGAGATACTGATGATGAAGATTTTGTTTATCTCATGATATGTTTTTAAAATAGAAAAACAAATAGAATCTCTAATCATAAAGCTTGAATTAACGCTTTGGAAATGGCGCGTAGGAATACCTATACATAACGATGAAAACAACAACGAAACTGGCTGTGCGTTCAGGTCAGGTAGGGTTACTGTGCAGAATTAAATGGATTATACACCAAATTAAAGGTGCAACCGTCAAAAGCTGAATTAGATATAAAGAAGAGAACAAGTGCTGGCTGGGTGCATGCTGCATTGCGTTCGAGGAGACGTTGAACACTGGTTGTATCGTAGGAACGGTGATCGAATGCGACTTGGTTCTATTTCATATTCAGAGTAAAAAGCTCAACACCTCTTCATGTAAAACTTCTACAGTACCAATTTTGATGCACCAGATGCGCATTTCGACAAATAATGTCTCTTCAGTGATGCTCAACCCAAATGTTTGAAATCCGAAATAACTATGAAGTTTTAAAGCTAAATATAGCCAAAAACAGCGTGCCAAAAAAGTGGAGCCAAATTCGTCCAAGGATAAGAGCTATGCATGAGGGAGATAATCCTTAATTTTGAAATGAATTTCTAAATTTTATAACAGCAATTAAATATACATCCGTATTTTCAAGCTAGTAACGAAGTACTTAGCTACTGGGCTGTAGAGACCCTTGGGGACTAACAGTCCACCAGCAGAGGCCTCGACCCAGGGGTCATAGTGTAAAACTTCTACGGTACCAATTTTGATGCACCAGATGCGCATTTCGACAAATAATGTCTCTTCAGTGATGCTCAACCCAAATGTTTGAAATCCGAAATAACTATGAAGTTTTAGAGCTAAATATAGCCAAAAACAGCGTGCCAAAAAAGTGGAGCCAAATTCGTCCGAGGATAACAGCTATGCATGAGGGAGATAATCCTTAATTTTGAAATGAATTTCTAAATTTTATAACAGCAATTAAATATGCATCCGTATTTTCAAGCTAGTAACGAAGTACTTAGCTACTGGGTTATAGAGACCCTCGGGGACTAACAGTCCACCAGCAGAGGCCTCGACCCAGGGGTCATAATGTAAAACTTCTACGATACCAATTTTGATGCACCAGATGCGCATTTCGACAAATAATGTCTCTTCAGTGATGCTCAACCCAAATGTTTGAAATCCGAAATAACTATGAAGTTTTAGAGCTAAATATAGCCAAAAACAGCGTGCCAAAAAGTGGAGCCAAATTCGTCCGAGGATAAGAGCTATGCATGAGGGAAATAATCCTTAATTTTGAAATGAATTTCTAAATTTTGTAACAGCAATTAAATATGTATCCGTATATTCAAGCTAGTAACGAAGTACTTAGCTACTGGGCTGTCGAGACCCTCGGGGACTAACAGTCCACCAGCAGAGGTCTCGACCCAGGGGTCATAATGTAAAACTTCTACGGTACCAATTTCATCTAAATTTCCCTCGTTGTACTAAGCCCCATATAACGCAGTTCAATTTTCTTAATATCTCTATGATTAAAAGTCGCTGCTTCCTCCGTCATGTTATCGAACTCGAAAAGCAGACGATACATACCAGGAACTCGTGTTTACCATCTGTCTACTTCTACAGGTCAGTGTCCTTCGCCATCAAGTTGACTAATCAGCCACGTCATCACTAGGCCTATGTGTGTTGTTTCTTTAAATTAATTTGTATCTTATTCATATCTTAGGTTGTGTTTATTTTTGGTAGCATCAAATGAATATATTTTGTTTACAATGCTTGTGTGGAATTTCTGTTCTATAAAAAGCGATAAAATTAGAACGGGGAAGACGCATTCCAGAGAGAAGTAGTCCCGCGTGCTTAGTGCAGATGCACTCCGAACGAATTGGGGTTGTTTTTTTTTACTAAGAAATCAAATTAATTTTTCATCCATTCAGCATCGTTGTTAAGTCATCACTTTAAAATTTATTAAATGAATAGAGTTTCAAAAATGAATGGAATTTGCAAAGTACGTAATAGGGAGAAAACAAAGAAAAGTTCAATAAAACATTGAAGTAAATGTTATAAATACGTAACGTTTCTGCTTTCACTCAAGAAACAAAATTATTCAGATAATTATAACACGTGCGAAACAGAGTTTGAGAATCAAATATGAATTAAAGTCGGAACAAGTCGTTGCATTTCGTACCTTCGTAGAGGCAAGAGACATTGTGCCTACCACCAACTGGGAAAAGTATCATTTCTCAACTGATGCCATTTCTTTCTGATGATCCCATCGCCATCTTAATGCAAAGTAGTTCTCGGGATTTACCTATGTCACAATGCCTGCCTGGAAAAATTTTGTTTGTGTTCAAACAAATTCTGGCGGAAGTTCGAGGGCGGTGATTTTCTAATGTATGAAAGGTGAAGATAACGAACAATAATCAATCTCATAACTCCTATAAGCAATACAAAATAGATAGTTGGGCAAACACGGACCCCTGAACACACCAGAGGTGGGATCAGGAACTTAGGAGGAGTAAGCATCCCCTGTCGACTGGTCACACCCGCCGTGAGCCCTACATGTATATCCTGATCAGGTAAACGGAGTTGTACGTAGTCAAAATCAGTGTGCCAAAAAAGGCCTAACAATCGGTATGAAACACGTCAGAAAACATTTGACTCAACGATAGGTTGTATTGACGAACTAGATCGTTATAAAAGCCATATATTTATTTAGGAATGATGTTAATGGTGGATGTGCGCAAGCGTGAGAGAAATATGATATCAGAAACCTCATTGGATATTAAAGTGTTTAGTCGTACTGAATGGTGATTTTGAGTTAAGCATTACCTTTAACTCCACTTCTATTGCTCTAAGCGGTTCTCCCTTCCCTATTTTCCGTCTGGCTGTCTTTTATCGCTGAATATGTCCCGCCAACAGCTTGTAATCCTGTTTACTTTCGAAATTCCGCGAGCAACGTCTCGTGAACATGAATATTTCAAAATGGGGCGTTCACTATCCGAATCGGAGAACACATTATTAAATAGGGAATTGGCTTCATTACTTTTTTTTTAGTCCGATGGAGTTCAATTGCATAATTTGCGTAAGGTATATAACTTATATAGCTTGATATGAAACAAATGCTTCTTATTCCTACGGTAAGATCCAAAGAATACGGCATATATATCATACCATTAATAAGATTTCTATAGAATAAATCTCTCTCTCTCTCTCTCTCTCTCTCTCTCTCTCTCTCTGTGTGTGTGTGTGTGTGTGTGTGTGTGTGTGTGTGTGTGTGTGTGTGTGTGTGTGTGCATGCTTGCGCGCGTGTGTGCATACGTGCGTTTTATAATTAATATCAAGTATAATTCCATATATCAATACATTTTCAAGGTTATTGCCTTGGATAATTTTACAAATTGTAATGATATTCCTTTCCTCGTGAATGCACTGCAGTCGTGAACAATACAGGTATGAATCTTGTTGCTTATTCTAACGGCTGGGAATTCCTACAGATACTACAGTAGAATGTAATTATCAGATTATATGAACTCCATTGCTGGTCCTGGGGCTCGAATGATTGTATATCATTTAACGTCTCGCTCGATATAGATTATCACTCATATAGAGACATCACCAATGACGGTGAAGGGCTACACAATGTATAGGTCTATGATCGGCTCTTATGAACAGAGAGGGATCTCTATCGTGCTATACCTGCTGTGACACGGTACCTTGGTTTTTTCACTCCCATCAAAAGGACCTCCCCATTAAGTCGTCGCCTATTACGATATGCAAGGGGTACCAAGAACGTATTCTAACTCGGATCCCCAAGGGACCCTGGAGCTCAAGCTTTGAACAGACTTTCATGCATTTTTATTCAAATTAAAGGACTTTTTCTAGTTCAACAGTTCTAGAACCCTTCCTTAGATATCATAAAGGTGACAAACTGCAAATGTTATTTTGTTACAGTTCTTGAGGAAGAATTTTTTTTAATTTTCCCGAATTGTTACTTTGTAACTCCCATTAAAATAAGAAACGATCCTTCATTTTTTGAAGAAAAAATATATTAATCTCATTACTAAGTGATACTTTGTGGCAAATACAATGTAAGTTTCATTGAAATTGGCCAATTGAAGTAAAACTAAAAACTGAGGAATGTGGAAAGCGCCACAAACGACCCCAACAACAACGACGACAGACGAAAAAGAACTTTTGACCAGGAAAGCTTATTTGAGGGTTTTGCTCAGGTAAGCTCAAATAGTTTGATTAGCTCTGTACTAAACAAACAAATCTTGAAGAGGAAGGGTGTAAAAACGAGTCCCTTGGAAAGCAATCTTTTTATTCAAACTTACACCAGAAATCGTTTGCACACAAACCATTACGATAAGGCATCGAAAAGGGAGTGTGTCCTTTTATCCCTCCTCCGAGAGTAAAAATCCGGAAAAATTGTTTCCGCTGTACTGAATTGCTACATTTCGTGAATGCGATGGATGTGATTTGATGTACACGAGGTCATTTTTCTTTAGAACAAGGGCGACCATGTTGCCACCGGTAGTGAAAGCACCGTTAACGGGTCCTGCCAGCGCTTCAGCCACAACAACATCATTCAGAAACAATAAGATACTAAGCCCATTGTTAGGTCGCACTTGAACGGAAAAGAAAAATCCGTATGTTCCAGAAGTAGGTGCAGTGAATATGCCATTGGTAGAATTGTACCCTCCTCCAATGTTAGACAGAACATTCTTCAAAACCATGGTTTGTTTTCCTCCTGTTATGGTTTGTTTAATGTCCGTCCCTGCTGTGACAGAGAAAGCCACATATTTTCTACTCACTGGAAGATAATAATTGTAGATTATTGGTAATATCCATATATAATTTGTCGTCTATGGTGATCAAACAAACATTTAGCATTATATGAATTGTGCAAATACACATAGCGGGGGTTCACATCGGAAATCGCGGCGCGGCCGAGATTAATAATGGTTTTCGAGGGATGAATAGTTTCCAATGTTACACTGAACTACATGCACAAATCGTTTTTTTTATACCATATGTAATACATTTATTATTAGTAATCTAGGACTTACAACGAAGCAAAGTACTGAGGTTTGAGGATTAAACGAAAATTAACGAGACGGAAAGTTATCACTGTGAAGTCATGATCGCGCTCCAATGATTACATATTTGAGACACGTAATTTGCTCTTAATCAGCCGAAAAATGATGGGGCGTACCATAAAGGTTCTGGGAAAATGTATCCGCCATTGCGGTATCTAAATTGATACCCTGTTGACCTCGCTTCTCTTGTGTTCGACAGGTCAGCGCTAATTTTAGATAGCCAGGATTCGGGTTGTATAATTATCTCACGCGTATAACGAGAGTTCATTTCAAATCAACAACTACGCCAAACTTCCGCCAGAGTTCGTTTGCTTACAAATTCATAGATGACGTAATGAGGCTTCGACGGGGAGTTTGCAACTACGCTAGCTATGACGTCACAGTCTACTACACTATATGATTCTATAAAGATACGAGAGGGACTCCAACCCATAACGTCTCAGTCGAGAAGTAAACGTTCTAACCACTGACCCACCGTAACCGTGAGCAACAGATGTACGTTCTTTATAATATAATGAAGACAATATATGCGTTTTAGATATACAGCGGATATTTTAGAACAGACTCAATCCTCGGGATGTTTATTGTTACAAACACGTCATCGGAAGAAAAATAAAAAGTGGGGGATGGGAGGGGTTAGAAATGACAGGTCTCTGGACATTCAACGTCTTATGAAAGTGGGAGAAAAACGAAGCTCTCGGAATCTCCACATTGACTATCATATATAAGCATTAAGTCATGTTTGTTTTTGTCTGCCCAAAAGATATTGAAATCAATAAGATTATGAAAATACATTTCAAGACATGCAAATCAAGTTGTTATAATTAACATTTTCCTGTACTTACTTTCATTTTTATGCCTCATCTGTTCACTTTCCAGTTTCAAAATCCTCTTCTCCAACTCGTAGCATTCTTCACGTAAATTATATAACGACTGAGCCATTGTTTGGGCAATAGATATGCACAACATGATGGCAGCTACATATCTCAAAAGGCCTGAAGAAGAAATCTTTACCAACATTTCTGGTCTCCGTCAGCTGTTTTGACTTGTCAGTGAGGCGTTGTATGCATTCACTGTTTGCCTCTGTTTTATGAATACTTTTGTTGCAAAATACACACAATAGTGTACAGATTATCACACTTTCTTCCTGTTTAACAAGTACATATGTAAGTAGTTCAAGTGTGGCTTTGACCATTTTATTTTTTTTTTCTAACAACATTGCAAAATCACTTCACATCAAAGAAAGTAGAGAAAAGTCTATTGAAAGAGTTAAACTAGCTAGATTTCTTATAGGGCCCCGATAGATTTATAGAAAATCTTTTTTTTTTTAAATTGACAATAAACACATGCCTGACATATTCAATTAATAATGAAAAGGTACCAACAAAGATAGGATAACCATGCTGGTTTTAAAGGAAAATCTTCATAGTTTGCAAAAAAGAGAAAACCAAGTGTAAAAGCCTAAAACAGGCCCCGGTCCTCTGTCTATAACGATATGTAATTGGTAATATGATTTGACTACCAACACGTATACGGTGGTGTTCAATAATTTATTTGCACAGCACATGTACAGTTTTAAAAAATATGCAAATGATGGTTCCGCCCACTGGTGTATCACCAGTTACTGTACACTTTTTATAAAAGGAAAAACGCCACTCCATTTTATTGAATTAAGAAACAATTCAATCACTTACAAGCAAGATAAAGGAGGCAAATTTTTCAATAAGTTTTATAAAAATGCTTATTGTCCTGCAAGCTATGTACAAATCAGCAAGCATGCATAAAAATATATGCATTCATCCATGTAATTACGCAACTATAAGAATCCTTATATATATTTTTCACATTTATACGAGATAGAAAATTAAAACAAACTCTTTTCAGGGTTAGCAGGGCCACACTAAATAATTTCAAAATGCAAATGTTCTTAAGTTCTGTTGATTCATTTTTATGTCCCAATGAATAAAATTGGGGTGGGGCATATTGTTTTTGTCATGTCTGCCTGAAACTTGCTCACGTGAGTAATAGCTAGGGCTTTCATATTTCATAACAAGCACCAGCAACAGTAAGCCACATATTACAATATTCTATTCTGGATGTAATTACTCTGTATAATGTTTAATAAACTTTTATAAGGAGAATATCTCTTAATATGTTGACGGTGCTACCGTTTGAGCGAGCGCAGCTTCATGCTTAGTTTTCTCCCAGGGTTTTATATTAAAAATCATTAAAACATGTATACATTTTAAATGTGATTGAAATATTTGTATGCTTTATATACATTTCATTTCTGCTGCCCTCACTGTGACGCGCGAAATGTTCTGAGCTGTATGCTCTCAGCAGTTGACTGTCTCTACTTTCCTTTTTTCTACTCTCAATCTTTTCAAGTTACTAATTGTATGATAAAAATACCCAAACCTTTCAAGTTTGTAAAATTGTGTAAACAGCACTGCCTTGGAACATAAAATGCATTTTAATATAATGATAATTTTAAATAAATCGATAAATTCAACTATTGGGCATGTAGGAACAAATATATCAAATTGTGTTTGTGAATTATAATTAGTTTCCAAGTACTCGAAAGTTTGAATTAAACTGTATTCGTTTTGTTATAGATAGGTGGTTTTAATATATGATATATAAATATCTTAGATTGCTTCGCACATCGCCAATATGTTTTATCGTCGTTTTTTCTCTTCATCGTGTAAGAAAATCCACAGTTGTCCACCAGCTTAGGCCGCAAACGTGTTGTGGCTCCCTCCACCACAGTGTATCGTGTTGCCACAGACCGAAGTGTCAATTTACTATAATGTTGTGGAAACGCAATAATATGGGTGATGTTAGCAAAATGAAAAATATGGGCCGAAGTGTCTCATACAAAAAAAACAAAAACAAAATAGGGCCGAAATGTCTTGGGCCGAAATGTCTTTGGGCCGAAGTGTCTCAAAAATTTGGGCCGAAGTGTCCAATTTTTGGGGCCGAAACGTCTGGGCAGAAGTGTCCAACTTTTGGGCCGAAACGTTCTACATATATGCGCGAATCACCCCCACCCCCACCCCACCACTATCACCACCATGCGATCCTATCTAATTTAAAAAAAAAATGAAATTCATATGATAATCACCTTGCAGCAATGGTATGCTCCAAAAGAGAAAATTAGAACATTTTTTATAATATTGTACATAATCCTAGTTGTAACACAATGATGAAATATTTCAGCATTCACAAATAATCATTTAATAAAATTGCAACATATTTAAGCCCCTATCCACTGTTGTTGTGAGGATACATTAATTTAGATTGATTCACAAAACTAGAATTAATTAATGGTTTTTAAGTCGTTAATAACAAGTGGCATGGTTGGTCATCATCCTTGGATTCCGGTTACGGAAGAGGACAAGCTCGTGATCCGATTGTGTTAGAGGTTTAGATTTAGCTCGGATTATTTCCCGCGCTCTAGTCATTAAAGCTCGGCTAGCTATAAATAACATACTTATGGTTCCAATGTTGCGTCTCTTTTTGATTATGCCTCGTCAAAAGTCACAACCTAAATACATATCAATCATCTTTACATGGACATGACTTACAAATCATCTACACATAGGTATGACTGACATGTATATCTACAAAATGTATATTATACCGTGGCTCTATCGTGGCCCTGAGGCTTACTGTTTAAACAAACTTGAAACTTTATTTCATAAGAAATTTGACACACAAAGGTGATTCAGAAGTTCTTGAGGAGGAAATTTTCAAGCATCCAACCCAATTGTACCTTCTTTTTTTTATTCATATAGGAAATGCCAATTGAAACAGTTATGACCCTTCATTTGGACATACGTGGATCTTCATTTCTAAAGAATGATTTAATGCAAGTTGGATTACAATACGGGATTTTCGAGATACGGATCCACTCTGACGTTTAACGCGCATTGAACGTAATTTGTAGGGCATGTCACTTCCGGATTACAATAACAACTAAGTAAACATGCATGTAATACTTCAATTGCTGTCAAATTCCTGTATTAAAATGTTATTTTTCAAAGAAAGGAATCACTACAACCATTTATAGGAAAACGCATTTCATTAAATCATGTGAGTAGGCGAGGAATATCTTGAGAATATCGGTAAAACTTCACGCTCTCAATTCAAGGATACGCGTCTAAGGGCACCTTTTTCATTCCATCTAATTTACATCCAGGTACTAAGCACCAATAGTGACTTGGATCGTCATCGTGGGACTGCACATAGCTTTTAACGGACTGTCTGCTAGCAAAACGCCAGCTGTAGCGATGTCAACTTTGCCCTACAATTACTTGCTATCAAGTTACCACGGTGTATAAACCTCAAATCTAATCGGTCGTTCCGGCACATCCCGAAAGTTCCGTATTGGTCCAGAGGTTCTGGAAACGAAATTGTAACAACAACAAACTCATTTAAGCTTCCGGCGAGTTAAAGTTGACTTGGTCAAGGGAAGTCAAACAGGACACATAATAGCTAAAACCTAGCTCTAACCGGCAAAATAGATCCCCTGTAAAGTAATCCCTTCATCCTTGCATGGAAAGTAGAAATCCGGAAAAACTGTTTCCAGTGTATTGAATTGGTACGTCATATGTAGTGAAAACACTGTGTGACTTGATGTACACAAGGTCATTCCTCCTCAGGACAAGGGTGACCATATTGCTACCGGTATTAATGCCATTATTACAGGGCTCCGCCAGCGCTTCAGCTACATTGTCACCATTTAAAATCAGAAAAACCCTAAACCCAGTCTTAGACAAATTTTCGATGGAAAAGAAAAATCCGTATGTTCCAGGAGTAGGTGCCGTGAATATGCCGGTGGTAGAATTGTACCCTCCTCCAATGTTAGACAGAACGTTCCTCAGAATCACTGTCTGTCCTCCCCCTGTTATGACTTGTTCAATCTCCGTCCCTGCTGTGACTGAGAAAGTCACATATTTTCTGTTCACTAAAAGACAAGTGTAAGCATTTTATGATATCTATATAATTCTACATCTTGAACATCATGATAAAACACAGAGTATGGTTTCTTTTAACGACATGTGTTTGCAAAAATTATACGCACAAAACTTTACTCTGTTATCGATTGCATGTATAATTATAAAAAAAAAAAAAAAAACAACAACAAAAAATACCCCCCCCCCCAAAAAAACAGGTCTATACTTGGACTCGTTAACACTACAATACAGACTGAATTCTGTGATTATGGATTTTGCCCATCACAGGCTCTTTGAACATTTAAACCAGTCACCCAACAACTTACTTTGCAGAACCACTCTGATTGTACGTACATATAGAATATATCAAAAGCTGGTTCCTCGTTGAAAAATAAATGTATTGCAGCCTTTGTTGATCAGTTTTAAGTGTGTTTCTACAACAGCTTTGATCTTTTATTTCGAAGTGAAGTACAAAACAATATCATTCTACAAAGTGTGATTACCCCGAGAAGAAGACAGCCAGTAAGTTCATAAAAGTATAGAAAAACAATTCTACTTTAAAGATTTTTTTTTCAATAGCCCTCCTAAGTTGGACTTTGAAAAAAATATGACCATTCGTTTGTGAAAATCAGTGGTATATGGCATTATGCGGGGTTGGCATTATAACAGGGTTGTTAACATGGGAGGAAATCTGTTCTTTAGGATTTTCCGGCAATAAGTAATGGTTATCTTCTAGCATCCGAGTAATATTTACATTATCAAATAGATGGACGGTCCTTCTGTCACGAATGCGCGGAGCGCACGAGTGAGAGAGGGACCGCCCATGTCTTTGATAATGTGAATTTTACGAGGATGCTAGAACATGACCAACTTGTCACATATTTCAAAGCTTCTCATTTTACCTTTATTGAACCATACATTCAATACAATGGTAGATTGCCATATACCATCGTCGGACGATGCATGTGTATATAAAATTTTATACGTTTTACCCGTAAAACATCAAAACTAACTTAACGAAAACTGATTATCTCTGTCAGTATCAATCCATCAATCACATATTGGCGTGCTTTATAAATTATTTTTCAGGAATTCAATTCTATACATGCATTTGTACAAATGTTTTAAGAAAACATGTATAACACAAATACTAAAATAGGAAAAGGATTAAAGACTTGCATTAGCAAACTTTATAAAATGAGAGAGAGAGAGAGAGAGAGAGAGAGAGAGAGAGAGAGAGAGACTATTTAACAATTACTGACTGAAAAAACCGGTCACAGGTATGTGTATATCTGTTACATAACACTTCCTGTCTACTTCAACGCCCCAGATATATATTTGCCAGAAGTGGAGTAAATCAAAAGTTGATTCTAAAAAATTCTAAAGAACGTTTAGTAAATTTGAAATCGCGCAACTTTTTTTCAAATCAACATCAAAACTTACGACTTTTCATCAATTTACACAACCATTCCTCACGAAAGATTAAAGACAAAAATGTTTTACATCATAGGCAGTTGTTTCTTCAACAAAAATAGGAAAGGTAAATATTCATATCTAGTTATCAGTCATCCAAAAACACCACTCTGATTCCACGCACAAGTACTCTGAATACACACATAAAAATATGAATAAAGTATTAAATAAGAAATAGATAAAAAAAAAAAAAGATAGATATTTTAAATAAAAAAAAGAAAAAGAATGAATAAATAAACAATGTGGATTGACTCCAAAATCAAAGAATGAAATGAAAGAATATAACTGTATACAGAAGTGCACTAGCAAACTATTCAAAACACATTCTTCTCAAAAGCTTGCTTCAAATAATTCCAAATTGTCAAAGAATACATAGCGTATGTTCAGTCGTCTGGCTTGCTTCGCATCACGAGACACGACTTAAAACTTCTATCTGTTTTACTTTTGAAGTCCATTCTAACATCATAGTCTGATCAGCAAACATTTTTCTAAGAATTGTTTCAAATAATCACAAGTTGTCAAATATTGAGCAAAAGGCTAAAATTGGAATTTTATTTATTAGACTTTGGTGGTCGACCCGCTAAAATCGGAGCGGTCTGAAGAAATGGTATGGATCTTTTATCCCAAGGTTTTTTAGATGCATGAATCCAGAATTTTTGATCGTACTCACCTTCACTTTCACGACATGGTCCGATCATTCTGCATTTATCGTACTCACCTTCATTCTCACGCCGCAGTCGTATCAGTTCATCTTCCAGTTTCAAAATCCTTTCTTCAAAATTGTAGTAATATTCGTGGGAATGGTATATAGACTGCGTCTTTGCTTTGTGAAAAGATATAGAAACCATGATAACGGTGGAATATATTAAAAAACGAGAAGAATAAATTTTAGCCATTATGTTCCCTGTCTGCTGGTTGTTTCAATCGAAATTGTTTGTCAATAGACAATTCATTTCTGTTTTATTGATATTTATGTTCCGAGAAATAAGAGCAACAGAAGATGGTTTATTGCACGATATCCTATTAGGTAATGAATCACTATATTGTATAAATGAATCACTTTATTGTATAAAAGTTTTTGTCTGTTAACAATTTTGCTGAAGCACTTTACATAGAGGAAAGGAGAACAAACAAATGGTGTACTGAAAACTTATAAAAGCATCCTGTTTATTCGCCCGTCTTTATAAGGAATGCATTATGGTATAGCAATGTCTGCATAGAACATTATTGTGCCAATTTTAGATATTTTTGCATAATATAGTTATCGACTACTTCGGCTTCTTATGTGTAGTCATTATTTGTTAGTTTCGAGTGTAAATTTATCGACTAGTTTTGAATTGTTATTCTTAAATAATCACTAAGTTGTTTTAAATCTATATTTAACAACAGAGCAGGTAAAATGTGGTTGGTTAGTTTGGCCAGGTATATATATATTCCGGGTGTTGGCCGGAATGTCAGGATGCGGATGTTAGGCTCCCCTGTTGAGTCCACCTCTCGGGAGGAGTTGCCTGTGTGGTTATTCTCCCCCATACTAAGTGATCGCTGGAGATGATGCTTGTGTGGATATATTTTTCCTTAGTGCTTTTCTTGTATTGAGACGATACCACTCAGTGTTTTTCATTTTTACAAATTGAAAAACGAAGGAATCAAATTCAGTACTCATGTCTTTGAATTCTATATACATAGAGTATGGGTAAAATATTTATAAAGTTATTCAATATTTTTGGGTTAACAATGGGTATTCATCAAAATTGGTACCGTATAAGTTTTACATTATGACCCCTGGGTCGAGGCCTCTGCTGGTGGACTGTTAGTCCCCGAGGGTCTCTACAGCCCAGTAGCTTAGTACTTCGTTACTAGCTTGAAAATACGGATGTATATTTAATTGCTGTTATAAAATTTTGAAATTCATTTCAAAATTAAGGATTATCTCCCTCGTGCATAGCTCTTATCCTTGGACGAATTTGGCTCCACTTTTTGGCACGCTGTTTTTGGCTATATTTAGCTCTAAAACTTCATAGTGATTTTGGATTTCAAACATTTCGGTTGAGCATCACTGAAGAGACATTATTTGTCGAAAGGCGCATCTGGTGCATTAAAATTGGTACCGTATAAGTTTTACATTCAATAGATTTGATATTTTAGTTACTATAGGAGGTTGTACAGTATTTTAGATAGGTGACCGTAAGATAGTTTTTAGAACATTTACATTGTAGACAATCAGTAGCACCCTATACATGTACAACTGTATATTGGCTGGGGAGACATTGTGGATTGACAGCATTTACTTGGGATTCGTGGATAGGATCTCGTACAACATTGTTGACATTTTAGCAATCAGATATAACCTATCATCGAATATCACGGATCCTTTCTTTCAATTTTATTGTACATTTTTGTAAATAAATTATTATTATGTGAAATGGCTGTGTTGTCCTTGATTAACAAACTTAATCCCTTTACTACAGTGGGGAAAATATGGAAAAAGAACCCAACACAATTGGTGGTTGATTGTGACATTTCGATGGCAGCCGTGGATTGACGTTTTGTTAAATTAATTGGTGGTGTTATAGTACCAGTAATTGTATAATTTTCTTGCACAGCAAAGAAAGCTTTTTAGATTAGATAGGGAAGCCTATGAAGGAATGTTTTGTTCTACCAGTAGCAATTTGTATGTTTCATTTTGTGTGAACTTTGAGCGTTTTTTTTTTTTTTTTTTTTTTTTTGCTCGTTGTTATTGAGATGTGGTTTATTTAGTTAGTAGACAAATGAAGGTTGAGAGACTCTGTAGCTAATGAGGAGAGAGATATATAAGTGAAATGAGCAAGCGGTAGAAAGAGAAGCGAGGAACATAGATAGATAGATAGATAGATAGATAGATAGATAGATAGACAGACAGACAGACAGGCAGGCAGGCAGGCAGGCAGACAGACAGACAGATAGATAGATAGATAGATTGATTGATTAATTGATTAAAATGAGTTAGAGAAGAATAAAAGAGACACAGAGTTACATACATTTCGAAACGCAGAGTTAGCTGTTGAAAATACTAGTTCGACAAATTAAGCTTCATGGCCTCAAGCTAAACTTCCAAAGTTACCTGTATCGGAAGAGAATAAAGATTGCATTGACTCATACTTGCTGAGATTCATGAGGTTTGTAAATGGGTGGATTCTATCTAGGCAATTCATCTCAGTGTTTTGTTGAAAGGTAAAGCACCTGAAATCTAGTCACACTTACCTGTGTCTGACACTATGAATTACGAAGATTTAAAGCTGGGTTTACCCAAGCGGTTCCAGTTGAGAGTGGAATGATTCTTTCTAAATTCCGCTCTTTTAAACCAGATCAAGATGAGAGCCCATCGCAATTGTTTGCCCATTTTTATAACTATGTTGAGAAGTGGTTGAATTTGGCAAAACGTCCAAGGACATATGAACGCCTCAAAGATTTGTTTTTGAGAGAACAATTCATGAAGAGTTGTACTCAATCGATCGTTTGGGATATTTCTAAAAGAAAGATATCCACAAACAATATAAAATATATCTAATCTTGCTGATCAATTTATAAAAACATGAAATTTCTTCCTTCTACAAAAACGTTCAAGATTTTTAGAAAATTAGCTGTACAGAAACCCAGCAAAATTTCAATAACCACTGCCAGATCCCAATATTTAAGCAAAAACATTGTTCAAAGCAGGAGAGAAGGTATAATGAATCGGGACATCTAGTAAAAAACAGTTATTCGAAGCAGACGGTACCACACCAAGGAGGCCTACAGACTTACAGAGGGGCAGTCATGGAGTGTCATGGGGCAATGTGAGTTAAATTGTATCATCTGTAACTTGTACTTTTTAGGCCGAAACAGAGGGTAACACCAAAACAAACAGAACTGTACCAACAGAGTGTTCCACTAACAATAATTTACAAATAGAATCAGCCTGTATTCCACATCACTACTTGACGGAAATGTACTGAGAGTGTCATTTTCTGCTGATATTTGCGGATAATTACTGCTACCGTGCTGTTGGTGCTGATAAGTTCTGATACTTACTGGCAGTGTTGCTGTTGGGACTGATAATTTTTGTTGGTTATCAGAAGTGCTGATATTTACTGTGGTTTGTACTGTGAGTTCTGATATTTACTGATAAGTGCTGAGGAAGGTACTTTCGGAACTGCAAAGTGCTGAAAAATGCTGTGGCTATCGGTGACCCTGCAGGAGGTGTGAAAATATGCCTTAGGCTAACTACACATGATAAGGATGGATTTATAAAAAAAAAATTCAAAACTGTTTTCCTGATGTGTATATTGTTCTTAAGCTTACTGAGACGATTACAACGATACCAAACACTATTTATGCTTATAAAAAACCTGGCTTTGACAATATTCATTTTTGCCCCACGGCTTCCTTAATGTCTTCAATATTTTTAAAGTCACTGTTTAATAATAGTAATGATAATGAGAAATACAGGTGATTTGTGTTTGAATGTGAATTGGTGTGCAGTAAAAAATCATTCTAAATTAATATAGATATTCAATAATTACAGATGTGCTCTCTCTCTCTCTCTCTCTCTCTCTCTCTCTCTCTCTCTCTCTCTCTCTCTCTCTCTGTGCAATGGTTTAGATCCAGTTCCTCGTTCATTATTTTACAATTTTTCTAAATAAAGAATGTTTATCGGGAGTGTCTGGATATTACAATGGTTTGTGTATAACTTACATATTCCATGCAAATTCGAAGGTTTTTCGGCAGAATAAAACAAATGGGGTACAGTACCAACAGTAAAATATCAGTAATAATTATCAGAACTTATTAGCACCACCAGAAATATACCAGTAATTATCATCAAATATCAGCAAAGAATGACACTCTCCGTACATTTTCCGTAAAGGAATGGTTGCTGGAATGTTGAATGCAGAATGGACAGGTAAAGTTAGTCTGTGAATATATCATTCCAGTCTTATTTAGATATGTGATGCTATATCTGTTTTAATGGATTATGTTTTTTTATGAATTTTAATGTAATCATGTGAAAGTGATCAGAGACAGAGGGTTTAGTGGTGTGGATGTGAAACGTTAACTTGTAAAAGACAAAGCACTTACAGGAGTTATCCAGAAATGCGTTTTGATAGGCGGTACTGTTGAACAAGTGGAAGAGGGACTGATTGACATCGACACTCCCTTTTTATACAGGGAAGGTAACTGCATTATGTATGATAGAACAGATATATGATTTAATTATAGAAAACACTCCAGGCGTTAGAAATCAGTCTGATGCAGATCCATTGTGGCAGAGAAAAGAGCATCGAGAGAACATTTGTTTATTCCTCAAGCTGTACAGATGTATAGACGTCAACCAGGTGTCTGTAGAGCAGGAAGGTATAAAGAAGCTAAATGTTACCGACAGACGTCAACCAGGTGTCTGTAGAGCAGGAAGGTATAAAGAAGCTAGATGTTACCGACAGACGTCAACCAGGTGTCTGTAGAGCAGGAAGGTATAAAGAAGCTAGATGTTACCGACAGGGTAGATGTCCATGATAGCGTAGACAAAAAAGAAATGTTCGATGAATCAATGAGATTTCACAGAGACCTTGTATCGTCGTGAAAGAAAACAATGCTTGGTGATGGAAGGTTTTGCCCCCCCCCCCCCCCCCCCCCCCCAAGACTTGTGTACAGACATTTTCAACTCACCGAAGGTTAGATGCAACAAAACAATGAAAAATCTTGTTATTTCAGAAATTCTCGGAACAAAGGTTATGATAATCGCACACGACAGTATTCGTGGTGGACACTTAAATACGAAGAGAACGATTTACCTCAAACCATCAAGTTTCTACTGACCGAGATCCAAAGCAACGTCAAAATATATTGTCAGTCATTCATTCATCAACACTTCATATGACAGAGTTGCTGTTGATCTAGTAGGCCCATTTTCCTGTTATTGACAAAGCAACAAATGTATTTTGACTGTAGTCGACTATAGTACTCAATACTCGGAAGCAATTCTATTGACAAACAGACAGATAGCATGACTGAGGCGTTAATGTGCATCTTCAGCATTATGGAAATACCAACAGAAATTCTTTGCTATATGAATACCCAGTTTACGTCCAGTATTATGAAAGAGAACAGTCAGAGGTCAAAATGACAATATTGAGGAAGTTACATGTATGGTCAAAAGAGGATGTCGAACCTGAAGTAAAGACTACATGCCCGTAGGTCTTATATTTGAAAGAGCGATTATCCAATACATATGAGCTTGTTAAAAAATGGACTGACAAAGTCCAACAAAAAATACAAGAATTATAATAGGAAGGCCAGGAGCAGATCTTTCAAGATTGGTGATCTTGTTTTGAGTTTACTTCGAACAAACAACTATACAATTTTATGCATTAGATAAGACCATTCGAAGTTGTAGAGAGAGAAAAATATATTACAGATTACTGGCTTACTGTCAATGGAAAGACTAGGTTGTTCCACATAAATCGTCTAAAGAAATACAATCTAAGAGATGAGACAAGCTCTGCTGTTTCCACAAAACTTGCATATTGTGTTGTAATTGAGTGCAATGGAAATGATGTCAACGAAAATGAAGTTACTCCACCTTCTTCCAGTTAAAGCGACAATCCTATGAAAACGTCAAGATAAATGAATCACTTAGGGTAGGTAAAAGTTAATCTGTGCTTGTTTTGTTATTTTAATTTCAAGATGAAAGGCGAATATGTTGACAAAATGTTCCGGGCAGAACTGATAGCATCTAACATGAAATCCAATTGACGACTATAAAGGAACCAATCAGGAGCCGACCATTTCTGATTCTATAGGCATTAAGAGATGCAGTACGCGAGAAAATCAAAGGATGATTAATATGAACATCATGGAGTATTCAGAATCGCCTTATGATAGTTCTGTAGAAGTAGCTATAAAATCGGACAGCAACAACATGATCTGCGCTTATTTCCAAATATTGAACAAGGTAACAGTTTTTGATGTAGACTCTATGCCAGATTCAGAGGAAATAATGACAAAGATCAGCCAGAATAGATACTTTTCGAAAATTGATCTCTGTAGAGACTATTGACAATTACCCACGATATCTCAAGATCTTGATTTAATGTATTTTTTGTCTACAGGCGGATTTTGCTGGTTCACAGTTATACCATTCGGGATACCCAACAACTTTGCAACATTCAACAGACTAAAGTCCAAGGTATGGACAGGTTTACAGCACAGTGTTTGCTTTATGGATGATATTTTAATTCATACAGAATATTTTCATTTATTTGAGCTGAAATAAGTGTAGGAAAGACTGAGACAAACACACTTATCCACAAAACCAAAACAGTGGAGATGAGTAAAACTCAGTTGGTGTACTAGGGGCATAATATTGGCGAGGGCGTTATGAAAGCCACGAACGAAAAGATAAAGACAATACAAGAAGCTTCGAGACAACACATTTAAAAGAGGTGAGATCTTTACGTAGTGTACCTGGATATTATCGAAAACTACCACGGTAAGAAATTGAATGATAACACTATGAAACCAACTTGAACAACCAGACATTTATTCTTTGAATTAAAAAAAAAAGCATTAGTCCCACACGATTCCCGATTTATCAAAAGAGCTACAGGAGTTTTAATTAGCTCCATAAACTTGACAAAAAGAGAAAATATCATCAAAATAGATTAATTCAATTGGGGTGCTATCTCCAGCCCCACTCCTACTAAAAGAAGAAAAATATATATCATACATGATATTCTTATTCGTTTTACAGTATAATATATAGGAATATGTTCAAAATACAAAGACCGCCGCGGTGTTCTAGAGGTAGAGCGTTCTGCATGCTGAAGGTCGGGGTTCGAATCCCGATAAATGGGGCACGCTAGAAAAAAACTCACTGCTCAATGCTGCGTAAGTGCCGAGCATAGGCCTAAATTTGAAGCCCTTCAATGGTATTGGTGACGTCTCCATATGAGTGAAGAATTCGTGAGAGGGACGGTAAGCAAAATACAATCAATTGAAATACAAGAATTAAGATATTACAAGTAACTAATTCGAACCCCAACCTCATGCGTGCAGGACGAACGCTTTATCTCTAGACTACTGTGGCGGTTTACAAGTAACTAAAATTAAATTTTACAGTCCGAAAAAACATATTTTCTGCTTTGATATTTGAATTAAGTTTCTAAACTAAAAGCAGAAAAATAAATAGATAACACGATACACTCTAAATCAAGTATTCACAAAACACAAACGAAACAAAATACATGTATATTCGGGTTTGGAAGATAAAAAGAGAATGCTCCACGAATAGCCAAGCACCTCAGATTCCTTTTTATGTGTAAGATTTCGGTGGTGTCGAACGAGATATATGATTTATCAGTTTTAACAGTTTATCAATTAGCTGCTAATCCGCAATCACCAGGAGCCTATTTGAACATCTGTTGTACACAGATTCTTCAAATAGTAAAAAGTGAGCAAATCTTCCAAATTCTTACGTTATTTATGAAAAGGTGAAGATAACGAAGAATGATCAATCTTATAACTCCTATAAGGACTACAAAATAGAGAGTTGGGCAAACACAGACCCCTAGATATACCTGATTTGAGATCAAGTGCCAAGAGGAGTAAATATTCCCTGTTACTGGTCAAGCTTGCCGTAAGCCCTACCGCTTTATCGGGTAAAAGGAGTAGTTCGCAGTCATATTCAGAGTTTAACGAACGGCTTATCAATGATATATACATACAGTGAATGATAAGTAAACTTTTAAAACTCTGTATTAAACATGTAAAAGTACAATTCATTTGTAAACATTACAGGATGTACTGCACGTGACAGAGTTATATAGCACAATATGCAATAGGGGATTTTCGAGTTCTTCCATGTCTGTGTTTATTCTGCATTTAGTCACTATTACGTCATACTTTGTTTAGGCATGATCATTTCCGGTTTATCGTAGTTAACGTAAATACACTAACTTTTGTGTAAGTGCATAGCCTATTAAAATGGACGTTGATTCTATGCAAGTATAATCGAAGTGAAGAAATTTTTGCTACAGATAAGTGGTTTGTGTTCCTTTTACCGTAAAAGTAACATACAAAGGCTAAAAGGCTATTTAAGCTTGTGATTGGTATGAATTTGGAAGTCCTTTTTTAAAATGTTGGTGTCCATACATAAAAAAATGTTCTCAAGTTTATGAAAGTCAATCGCCGATCGGTAAAGAAAAATGACTAAATTGTCGGAAATCATCAATAAAAATGGGGTCAAAAAATGAAAACATACCAGCTAATGAAAGTTATTATGTCATGATTTATTTTTACAAATATTGGGCACCATATTGGAATGAACTGCGACTTCAGCATTGCTAATCCGTAAATGGAAATATTGATACTTCTGAGACATGCACGTAGAATGAGGGAGGGGGGGGGACTGGTCCCCATTTTAACAACCATAATTTTCGATTATATATATATACAAATAAATATATATTTCGTGACACAACCACCAAGCCCCCATCTGACTTTTTATGGCGGCATAAGTGAATGGTACGAATGTAATTTATGAAGTGAATCCATATGTTCTCCCCATGATTCAAATAATAAGTTTGGGATATGCTACTATCCTACCCCCCCCCCCCTGGTGTTGGCACGATAAAGAATCCTCACTGCTACGGCCCTGGGGCCAGTTTCACAAAACTAAATTACGACTAAGATCTAACTTAAGACATAAATTTTTCCTAAGTTCATTCCTTATCCGTTTCACAAAAAGTGTCGTATCTTAGGATTTTCATAAGTTCTGTCGTAACTTTACGAAAGGTAAGTAGGTGTCTTAAGTTCAAACTAAATATGGCGGCGGCCTTTATTTTGCTGTGTCGTCGTCAACTTAGACGAGAAAGGCAGTTCAGAGATGGAAACAATCCTTTAGATTATATGAAAGACATGGAGATTGTTTTAAAATTTAAACTACCACTTCATTTGATCATCGACTTATGCCAAATGATGGAAAACGATTTAAAAAAGACCCACTCGTAGGTCCCAATCATTGCCAACATCGTTACAAGTCATGGCTGCCCTCAGGTTTTATGCCACGGGGAATTTCCATTTGGTGACTGCTGCTCTTCACGGCATCAGTAAGTCCAACGTTTCCAGAATAGTTAGAGACGTTTCTTCTTTACTTTCAAACATGATCCCTAACTGCATCAAGATGCCAGAAGGAGATGTAGAGGGCTTAGTGGAACTTGAAGGTTCCTTATCTCGAGTATCAACCCCACCCGAAATCCCAGAAACGCACGTGTTTCCAATTATAGCTTGTCCTCTATTGGAGTGATTTCTACTTCTCTGGGCAGGGGGTCATCGCCAGTTTTTCGTTGTTCTCGTCTATTCAACGCTATATTCCTTTTCGTATCGCTCGTTAAGCAGCTCCATGTATAATATACACTTCTGTGAATGCAATCCTTTTGCATACAAGACAACCAAACACAACTTTGGTGTAAGTCAGGCAAGCTTGTCGGGCAGCCGACGTTTAATAACTTTACAACAAATTTACTGCATGTTAACTGACGTGAACAAGATTTATGCAAGTACTGAATCAAATAACAAAATGTCAAGAAACCCCCATCATTGACGTTAAAAACCGCCCAGCAAAAACCATAGATAAAATATTTGAAAAAAAAACCTATGGAAACCTGTGTCCGAAAGCAAGTGTTACATGTATGTAACGTCTAAGGGTGAATATCGGACCTTATCCATAATTAAATATAATAATAAAAAATTGTGCTACGTGCACTTGGTGAGACTGGCTTAGAATGACCTTACTCATGATATCGACACTTTATATAGGCCTTCCTATGGCCACGCCTTGTATTACTACGCATAGGCATTCGAACACGTTCCTATCATACAACGTTTTCCCGCTATTCTTCGAAACGCGGGAAAACTACATTCTTTTTAGCTCATCAACTGTCCTTTCATGGGAGATATTAACTGCGTTTACGTTTGCTGTAATTTCTTCCCATTGTATTTGTTTAGCTGAATTTGTAACGCTGGAGTTCTGTTTGGAAATAACACTTCTTTTCTTTATTCTACCTCCTCAGTTAAATCTATTTCTGCCGTTGAGATATTAGGATTTCTTTCTGACTGCGTCATGTTTACATTTCGAGCACGGCATGGGTTGTGTGGCTCGATTTATTCGTTGAATTGGATAGTGAGTTGAACAATAAAATCATTGAAACATGACAGACCGTCGGTTATTGGAAATGTGTTGAATTTCTATTAAGGTTTTCTATCAATTATCTTTTTCAATGATTAATTTACACAAGCCGTTCATTCACTACCGGTATTTAAACTGTAAATGCAAAATCTGAAAACACTGATTTAAGATATATCTTAGGAAAAGAGATTTCTTATGAACGTTTCGTGAAACAGTTGTAGATATTCTTAGGAAATTCGTAAGTTAGAACTTAAGAATATCTTACGACATATCTTAAGATATATCTTAGGAAAGTTTTATGAAACTGGGCCCGAGGTTATGCATATGTCTAAATTTGCGGTACTTCACCTAAATATGTTGGTGTCTCAAGATGAGTGAAAACTTCTCGACAAGTCGTAAAAACAATCAATCAATCACCACCACCATCACCACCCTCCTGAATTCTAAAAGGTGTGAAAAAAAAACATATATTGAGGTATAAATCGTATGTCATTACTTAACCTTAACCCATGCATTTTAAATTTGACAGATTTTGAATATTAGTCAAACGAACATGTTAGTTTATATATATCTATATCAACAGGGGATGCTTACTCCTCCTAGGCACCTGATCCCACCTCTGGTGTGTCCAGGGGTCCGTGTTAGCCCAACTATCTATTTTGTATTGCTTGTAGGAGTTATGAGATTGATCACTGTTCGTTATCTTCACCTTGCATATATATATATATATATATATATATATATATATATATATATATATATATATTCTTGCCAAGAATCTTAGACAAAATAGTGTGAAGGCATCTTCTCTTACTACCCCCCCCCCCCCCCCCTGAAAAACGGTGCTACGTGCCTGTTTTCCTCTCTTACGTAAATACGTATTATATCCCTCTGTCACACACCAATGAGACTGGTTCCTAAATTCGGTATCAAAACCAGAGAGTAAAATGAAGGAACGAAATCGTCTGATTGTTAGCTATTTAACCGGAAGAAAGCATGCCTTAAAAATTGCCAAATCACATGACTTAGGTCGATTCTAAAACACAAAATACGCACGGAATGGAAGAACTCGAAAATCCCCTATTTAGGGAGAATTACATTGCAATACTACTTTTCAATGATGTGAAAACATTTGATAATCTCAGTTTTATTTTTGGAGTCCATGGTTATATTTCATTACAAAAAATCGAGGGGGTATATTTTGCTTTTATCCGGCCGCGACAGATACAAGTAGTTAAAACAGGTAGCGACAGTTTAATCGCCAAGCGCTCGGCATCAGGTGTGAACGTCACGGGTCCTCGGGGATTACCTTAAAAACGGATGTCTCGTGTCACAGCAAGTAGGGCACGCTAAAAATCCCTCACTGCTCAATAATCCGTAAGCGACGAGTGTACATGTAGGCCTAGATTTAAGCACTTCACCGGTATTGTTGACGTCTCCATATGAGTGAAAAATTCAATCAAATTTACAAATGTTCTGTGCATCATTTCTGCATTATTATTCTGATAAATTTGCTATATTATCTGCGTATAATGCATGCCGTGCTTTTTCACTTCACTTCCCATAAACTGTGACTTTTGAAAGTATCATGTATTTTCGAAACACATACAATTCAATGATACGCTATTATGTAATGTTTATAACGATCGCATACTGTGCGTTTCGTAAAGTTATACGTGTAGACTATTGGCAAATATTTCATTCATGGTTTTCACTTTCACTTTTGTATGCATTACACGAAGCATAACACATTAAGGAAAAGCACATCGTGTATTGTTACACCGAGTCATTTTTATTACCACAGCGTGGCGAACGTATATTTCATAGGGTAAATGAGTAAGTGACACAAAGTACGAAAAACAAACGGTTTCTGCATTATTTTCTTTTTCAAAATTCATATTGATTACAGATAAAAACCAACACCAGTTTTGTTTTCTTTTTAATTTGCGACCACATTTTTAACAAATGAATATAATATGGAATTGGCTGTTGTATGTAAAACTTATACGGTATCAATTTTGATGCACCAGATGCGCATTTCGACAAATAATGTCTCTTCAGTGATGCTAAACCGTATGTAACAGGTTCGAATTTCAAAAACAGAAAGTCATAATGCAATTTAAAGTAACATTCTCTGTTAACTGGTCCATGTTTGGCGCGTATTTGTAATGCTATAGATGAAAATCACGTCACTTTTCTTGTAGTGGGGTTTAGCCGATATCAAAGTAGTCTTAATTTATATGATTCACGCACGAAAGACAGACGATAGAAATTCCGTAGATTTAGCAGCCAAATACCGCCAATACCGTACCTTCTTCTTTATAACAGCAATTTGATATGTCTCATTCAAATTGAATATCTGCGAGTGTGCTTTTTCAGTTCCGTGACCAGGTCTGTTCTTTCAGATTGTCGTAAACATTCTAGTAGGGATACACATTTTCTATTGCCAACAAAATCTAATTTCATATCTGGGAAAAAATCCTTCCACCTGAAATTTCTCTCTTGGGTTTCTATGCCGTTTTGTAAAAGAATTCGAAATTTTTCTCGAGTTTGGACACATTCTTCTGTACATGCTATGATGTAGAGCAGACTCATTTTGTCATCATAATCAGATCCATCAGTTACTTCTCCATACACACTTACATGTTGGTTTGCATTCAGACCTATTTGTAAAAGATGACTTAATTTGTCACTGTTTTCTGACTTGATGATTTTCCACAGACTGTAAAATTTCTCTTTAGAGTATGTCCGAATTTTGGTGATTATTGGGACATCTCTTGCGTCCAGTGCAACTTGGACATGCTGAAGGTTAACAAGAATGCTGAACAAAAGACGATTTCCTTGACAGCTACTGCGTCCATTCTCATATTTCAAAAGTACCTTTGTAACATCCGTGTTACCCATCCATAGTGAGTAATGCAACGGTATAGATCCCCTGATATCAACTAAACTACAATTTGGATTTTTCTTTAACAGCAATTCTAAAACGATTGGTACGCCAAGGCGACAAGCGGCATGTACTGGTGTTTGCCCATATATATTTTGTAGGTTAATGTCAATATCTCTGCCTATGATCATTTGCACAATTGATTGATTCCCTTCCTTAATACCCATATCTAAGATATTCTGCGCCATGTTCTTGCTCATATATATAGATGGACAGTTTTCTAGAAGCATTGCAATAATTTTCTGGTCATGATTTTCGTACGCAACATGTAGAGGAGTTTTTCTTTCATAATCTCTTCTGTTGCAATCAGCCCCATTACTAATGAGTAACATTACAGCATTTGAATGACCCATCCTGCACGCCAAATGCAAAGAGGTTTGTGAATATCGATCTTTGACATTCACATCCGCACCATGTTCAATCAACATTTCCACAACACAATAATGACCAGTTTTACTTGCCATATGAATAGGATATTTATGATCTTTCATTTCTGGTATGTTAACATCTGCATGATTGGTCAATAAAAGCTCAACAACATATTTATGACCATATCGGGAAGCTTCAAAGATAGGTGTTCTTCCTTGGTTATCTTTCAGGTTAATATTGATTTCTTCTAGTAAACGTTTGACAATACCTGAATGTCCATTTCTACATGCTTCATGGAGCGGGGACACCCCCTCTAATGTCGTTATAGAGCAATTGCCATTGTGTTTTAATAAAGTCTCTAAAACGTCATCTTGACCAAACCGAGATGCAGTTAATATGGGGGATCTCGAATGATTGTCACTTTTGTTGCAATCTGCCCCATATTTCAGGAGTATCTCGGCAACGAAGTTGTTGCCCACTGTAGCCGCTATTAGCAAAGGACTGTCATTGTTTCCATCGAAGTGGTTCACGTTCACCTTAGCTTGTAAAAGTGTTTCAATAACGTCAAGATGTCCATATTCACATGCTGCTGTTAACGGTGTTCTTAAAGAGTAATGCATATTCCTGCAACTGTTTGGAACATGTTCCATGACAGTGCGAACTAGGTTTTTATTTCCACTGTAACATGCAAGAACCAACATTCTTGTCTGTTCCTCAGCATCGTTTGTCAGCAGATCTAATGACATACATTTTGAAGCTAAGATATCAAATAATTTCTGCATAATACGATGATGTCCATAATTTAGTACCCAATTCACTGGACGTATTGGGGTCATTTTAAGAACCTTTTGTCTTTCCATTTCTCTCCAGTGGTGGCGATCAGTTTCTACTTTCCATATGTTACGACTCCTTTCAAGAATATCTTTGCAAGAATTCGAAGGTGTCCTTTTAAAAAATACCATCAAATCATCATTCGGAAGATTGTCAATGGTTTCCAGGAACGCTGTGCAAAATCTTTCATGATGCAAAGATTCATTCATAAAAACATCATAGAGTACGAGTGCTTTGATATCTCGAAAAAGCCTTGCAGCTAATACTGGATAGAATTTATCTTTCAGGAACACTTTTAATTCAGCTCGGGCCTTGCTCTCGTATAGTGTAACGTTATTTGCAACATAACTGCTGCTCTGATACAGAACAATCTGATCAGGAAACATTCTGCCATAGTGGTACGCAACCACTTCCCATAGTGAATCATGCATGAATGAAAACACATTGCCACTTTTTGTAATATAAGTTCCTTCCATTGCATCAAGAGCATCTGAAAATTCCCAACTTGAAAAACTTTTAATTTTGCACTTCTTGCATATTTCGTTTCTCATTATTTCGTACTCTTTGTTGTCGAGAACATTTTCCAATAATTCATTCCTTTGCAGCATACATAAAACTAAAGCAGCATATTTTACTCTACAGTGGGGAATCGATTGCATTGATGGAATTTCAAGAACATTTTCTTCGGAAACCATTAAACTATCAATTTCTTTCAACAAACATTCATGAGAATTAGTGAACAATTTTGTGCCATATTTTCGAAATTTTTCGTCTTTTGAAAAGAGTCTGCACATAAATGGAAACATTGGAAGATTTTTGCCTAATGGCAAAGTTTCTCTGTATGCAGTACTCTCCACACCTTCCACAAAACAATGACTCGCGAATATTTTTCTTCTTTCGTCATCATTCATTTCATATGATTTGTCACTAATGTCACACACGGCTTCATATTTAGCAAGCCTGGGGTACATATCTGATAACTCGTTATACACCAATTTTCGGCATGTGGAAACTATTTTAAGATCATTTCTTTTTGATGTAAAATGATGAAAAATGTTATCAAGTTCGTTTTTATGTGTAGATTGATGTACACCAAAAATGCCAAAAATGTCATCGGATACAAAGATTTGTTTCATTCCTGATTTTCTGTATGTAAAAATCTCCTCAGACTTGGTAAAGGGGATAACTTCATAATTTTTTTGCTCAAACTGCAGCGCAATGTGTCTTGCGATAGCAGATTTTCCTTCGCCTGGTCGTCCGATAATGAAGATCAGTGTATACTGATCAACAATATCTATTATTTTTAAGTACGCCTGTGTCTGAATAAATGGCTTATCTTCTGTCTTCCATCTGGAAAGAATCTCTAGGTGAAGATCTGAAAGATATTGAAATGAAATAAATTGCTACAAAAATACCATTCCAAATAGAGGAAATGAATTGAAGCAGTTTTGACTTGAATTGTACATACTATCTATTTAGATGTATTGCGTCAACGAAAATAAAGTTCGGGGAGGTACAACCCATGAAAATTCCCCAAAAAGTCAAAATGTCACCTTAGTAGACCAAGCCATGATTACATAAAGTAGCATTATCTTTTAGGCTTGGACTCTGTTATCTTACACGAGTCAACTACCTTGCATAAAGAAGTATATGTGAGGAACTGTGTACTAACAGCCTGCAAAATGCCTACAAAATATGTGTGCTGTGGCCTGTAATCATTAATTACTTGCATCTGTCTTCCCTTTACCTTTAATGTTTGGCGGGATTCGGTCGCTTTGCTTCAGTTGAATGTTCTTTATTTCTCTTTGCTGCCTTTGCAGCGTTTTCTCTTGATACAATAAGTGATGCAATATCTCTTTGTTTTTGTCGTCTAAAGCAGCACATTTCTGGGCTTCTATTTCACTATTCAGTCGACCACCAGATAAACGGGATCCGGCCTGTAAACAAAACACATGCCAACTAATACGAATACACCAGGTTTATCTTGTTCAAACGTATCATTCACCCAGGAAAACTTATCCAAAAAACGTATAGCTATCGCTCTATACATTGGAGAATTTGAGCAGTAACAGGGGCACATCATTTAATGCATTAGGACATTTTGACTACCAGCTCTTGAGCCCTAAAGTTGTTGCCAAATTGATGATTGCTAACTCCAAATTCGCTGTATTATCCAAACTAATTAATTATAAAAACAATATATATTCAAATGAATTAATGCAATTGTTACCGTTAGTGGTTGACTTTGTGTGTCAGTATATATAAAAGCAGGATACATTCATTTTCAATTACACAAAAAAAATTCAACCAATGAATTCGTAAATATTGGTCAGTTTATATACAGATCTGTAGCTCTATAGGGAAACATAAAGATCAGGCCCTAACGGTTACCTGAATAAAACAACCCTATAATGTACATATAGCGTTGCGAGTATGTATTTTCAAACACTGATAGCAGTTTTGTATTTCTCGATCATATGAGATGGACAAAAATTTGTAACGTTTTATACCAGTTTCGTTGATTCGGCAAACGATCATGTAACTCGTAAAGGGGTACAACCTTATGTTTGGTCATAAGCACGTCTATATCAACTATTACCGGTAGATGTTTCTCATATCATATATTTATGATATGATCGTAGATGGGTATTTCAAAGATGTGTACCGGAAATTTGTTTTCGGCTAGTAGATATGGACAAGACACATTGTCTGGTCATAATTCATCCCCATGAGTAGTGTAAGCTTTTGATATTCATCTGATATAAAAGTAATTCCCACACAAATATTATGACTTGTTTTATCGAAGGTTATAAGAGAGTTGTAGGTTAAGCAATCATCTTTACCTTTATTAATTCCAAAGACATCGACCTGCCAATGGCAAAATGTCATATGAAAAGGTGTAAATAACAAACATCGATCAATCCCATAACTCATATAAGGAATGCAAAATTCCATGTTGTGCAAAAACGGACCCCTGGATATACCAGAAGTGGGATGAGGGAGGAGTAAGCATTCCCTGGCGACTAGTCACACCCACCATGAACCCTATCTCTTGATCAGGTAAACGGAGTAACCCATAGTCAAAAGCAGTGGTAGCAGGTGCCTAGGAGGATGTATAGATCTACTCATTAGCAACGTATGTGCGAAATCTGAAGCAATGTTTATCTATTATAAAATTTCAAGGGTCATTAAAATACGTAGACTTTTGCTATAACTTTTTTTTCTGAACGTCATATTGCATCTAAAGTTGGTAAACGTAATCAGACAATAAATAATTTCAATTATATTGAAGAAAACTCAAAATATGTTACGACATATCAAAACATATTTCAAAAATTAAAACCGAAAAACGAGTTCACGGCGCATGGTAAAGGTTTGTTATTTACAAAAATGCATCATATTTTATATGTGTCATTACAGAAGACAGGTAGTTCTCTTTCGTGATGGTAAAAAATTCATGACGTCGCGGGTAATCAAGGAGCAGCGAATTACCATAAAAGTTTGTGTCGCACTCCGGAAATCGTCAATATAAACTGTTGAATTGCTGGAAGAAGCGGATGATATGTCAAAAGTGAATAGTGCTTCGGTGTAAAAATGACATAAACTATTTTCTTGTAGTAGGGACTCTATATCGGATGACGGTTGTCCTGGTAGTAAAACGAATTATTTGTGAAGAACTTGTCAAAATGATAAGTAATGCTATGGGAAATGATGGCGGTCTCAATGTCGCGGAATTAACAAATATATTTTATGTTAGTTCTGGCACCGTCTTCATTATTCTTACTGAACATTTGGAAATGAGAAAAGTTGCAGCCCGCTAGATACATGGACGATAAAGCTAGAGGGCACCACAGGCTGTGTGTGAAATGTAGAGGAGACTATTTTGAGAAACTGTAAAACGGGACGCTGTGACGATGTGTTTTTGACTTGACGATGTTCCGCAGCGAAAGACATACTGCTTTTAAAATCAAATATCACGGATACTAAATGATCAAATAGAATGAAACATACCAGGTCAATAAAATATATGATTTTAAATCCCATAATGTGTTGAATTTTATATTTCAATATACATACATACGAGAGAGAATTTATCCACGTATTTTTTATGACCCTCGTATGTAGAGGACAATGAATTATTTTGTTTACTTGTACACAAATTTTGGCTAAAGTATTGGTTCAGAGTCACTACACACCATCTGGTCAGAAGCAAGTTGGAGCTTCTATTGGTTCTGTATTACGAGGATGTGGCCTATATGCAAAGTAGGATGTGGAAAATATAATACGGACACATACATCGTTTGCTTGCTGTTTGCTTATGAGTAAAGGAGTATACCTTTGAAGATTTAATGCATATGACATAGTATATATTGCCCAATCGAGTTGCCCAACTTTTGTTTTTCCCTGGAACCAGAAATATTATATTTAAAGCAAAGTTTTCCCACTCATTCCATAAGATTATGTTTATCATTTCACCAATAAGTTGACTTATTTGGTGTTCAGGATATGAAGCAGAGCTCCGTCTTACATTAAAGAATCTAACCCAGGTACCATGGATTTCACTAATTTGGAAGAAGCCTCTCTTTTCATTATTACATTGTACTCAGATTGGTTGTTAGGTGTCCAAGTCTATAAAAATAATTCATATTCACTATATGTGCAATAGAACCCTGTTCCAGTACCACAGAAACCATGACTTTAAGGTCAGAGATTTCTCAATTTGGGAAAGAACTGTGATCAGCCACAATAAAAAAAAAACTAGGAGCAGAACAAACATGTAAGCTTAAAGTACGTAAAATACTTACCTTACTCTTAAAGCCTCCCCCAGAGAGCTACAACTCTGTAACTACGGTAATCATGTGCGAATATAGAATTGTATCTAGCATAAAGATTATGTCACATATATAAAAAAAAAAAAAAACACACAATACATTGTAGTTTCTTTGTTTCTAGTTTGTTTCTAGTTTCTCAGATGAAAGGTGAAGATAACGAACAGTGATCAATCTCACAACTCATAAAAGGAATATGAAATAGAGAGTTGGGCAAACACGGACCCCTGGTTATACCAGAAGTGGGATCTAGCTTTTTTTTTTAAATTAGACTATAGAATGTGTCTATTGATAATAAAACTTGCATACTTTCATCTGATGTGTATTTCATTACGAGGTAGATATATTTTTTTCATTTTCATCGTAAGATTTTATTTGGGAAAAGAGTCTCTGGAATTTAGCATTTTGATACTGAAAATACATAAGAATAATTACAAATACAGTGATTCCCCGCTATATTGCCCCCCTTAAAATGCCACCCCCGCATATCGCCAAAAAAGTTCAGAGTCCCGTTTTCCTTGCTATGTAAAACCCCGTTATAACGCCATCCCCCGCATACCGACATCCGCCAACCTATTTACAGGTACGATTTGGTCAATTACCGTTATAATCACCCCCTCTAATTATCGCTAATTAGCGGCAGGAAAATTTCAGTGAGTAGGCTTAATCAATTTTCCGTCGTTAGTCCTCCAGGTATCAAAGTTTGGAGCAGATAATAAGTTATGTAAACGATAATCATATGCATCTGAGCACAACTATGCAGTATTTTTTTTTTAAATCTAAGTATGGCGGACACACCGAAATCTAATAGCACATTGACGTAGTAGATAAAATTTGTTTGATTTCTAATGACAGCTGCACACACACACACCCTCCCCCGATATAATGCCACCCCCGTTATAATGCCAAAATTGCCGAGGTACAAATGTTGGCGTTATAAGGGGGGGGGTCACTGTATCTATTTTTGACCATTACCATCTTTATTTGGATCCCGACCCCCTACTCTATCATCATATCATTAATGTAATTATAATTACATCTTTCAATTCGTTCCACATATCGTGGAATTCTTTGTTTGATAAGGTGGCATTGGTATTGTGTGCCAATGCATTCCGATGAAATCGTATCCTGACTAAATCAGCTCCCTCACTCGTGTCAGCTTGTTTTGGCATCTTATTCCACGTTGTGACAGGTTCTTTAATTTTCGTGAAATTTCTCAGAAGAGCCATTAAAAGGGTCAAGTCGAAGTTCTCAGATTTGACCATGGTACAACCTGTAAAATATGTAGAATGAAATCACATATAGTCTCATGTGATCTGATAAAATGGCCCCGAGACTGACTTCAATCGAGACTGTTGAAAACCCTGTACCATCATCGTGTCAGTAGCTTGCCTCGATTTAAAAACTGACTATATGCAGAACAAACTCTTGCGTATCGAATCAGTTGAGAGATGTAAATACCATATGCAGGTGATAATGGAATATGCTTGTTTCATACCGATTGTTATTTCGTTCTTGGCACACTGGTTTTGACTACGGATAACTCCGTTTACCTTATCAGGATATGGGGCTCACAGGGAGTGTGACCGATCGACAGGGATGTTTACTGTTCCTAGGCACCTGCTCCCAACTCTGGTAGATTCAGGTTGCATGTTTGCCAAACTGTCTACTTTGTATTGCTTATAGGAGTTATGCGATTGATCACTGTTCGATATATTCACCTTTCAATGATGTATGTCATGTGTTTATGACTGATTGTGTGTGATCTAATTTAAAGCTTTTTTGAATTGACTGAAAAAATTACTTTATATCTGATGCAAAAAGTATTTTAGGATCCTATAACCTTAAAGTAGAATACACTATGTTTACTGATAACACAATAAGCAAGCCTATTAAAGGCTACACATATCTGTAATTTTAATTACACAATTCACTAAATTATTCACTATAAGTATTCGGTATCGTAGACGTAAATTTAGAATTTGTTTTACCTGCCTACCCTATGTATCAGCATAATTTGCAAAAATTATCAAAACCATTGGTTGCTCCTGTCTTAAATTAATCTCCATTGAAGGAAATAACATGATTTTGATAATATCAGTCTCAGCATGCTCTGCAGGAAGTGTGCGGAAATCTTTAACAGGAACAGATTAACCCGGAAGATATTGGACCAGCTGATGTTGATTTCAATGATAATAGAGCGAGTGACTGTAATCTAGAGAAAGTATCGCCAATGAAAGTAGCGAGCAGACATACATGTACATCATAGACACGTACAATCAACTCCACAAGATCAAATTGAATAAACATTAATGAAACATTGTCATCTGTAACTGTTGAATAGTGGTAACATTACTATGTATTTTTACCACTGATATAATTTCATCATATCACATGCTCAAACAAATGTGAAAGACGTTCTTGACCAACTGTTGTCATGTGCTTTTTGACATTGATTAAGAACCCGGATGTACGTTTTCCCCTATGATCTTTTGACCCAGCATGGCGTTTTTATGTGCAAAACATCTGTTTTATAGGAGATAAATAAACAATTCCATTGACTAATGCTGCATGTATTTTTTGCTTTCATTTGAAAAATTATATTAAAATCAATACAAGTATTACATTTACACTTTGTAGATTGTGAAAGAGGGTAATCCGATTTCTTGTTGTCATTTGCAAGAAAGTAAAGAGCCAGTTGAGAAACATACTCAGAAAAAAGATTTTAAACTGTTTGATGCTGGTTTCCACCCAAGGACCAGATCCTGATGAGTTCCTTTTTTAAGAATAGCTTAAGACCAAGATTGATTAGTGTTTAATTTTTGCACCATACATGTATAAGCTGTTGGCATGTTTAATCCATTGTTGTTTTTTATGTTATAGACTATTTATTACACATCATCAGTCTTTTCATGCTTCACAGTCTATAGGAACACATCGCAACTTGAAATGATGGAGAACCCTAAATTATATATTTAAACATGTGTAGTAATTACATATTGAAATGATGGAGAACCCTGAATTCTATATTTAAACATGTGTAGTAATTACATATTGCTCAACATCAATAGATATTCAAATTTAATTTGTTTAGTACTAGTAATATTATCAATGAAGATAACGAACAGTGATTTCGAAGGATAATTCGATGGACACTAACCATTCTGTAAGAGGCTGTGTCCATCATATACTCACACATAGACACCATTTTATACTGGGTGACGTGTCATGCAGTATTGTCTCGTTATTGTTTATAAGATTATTATTATTTGAAAGAACATGCATCGAGTGACAAGTATCATCGGGGACAGACTGTCCACCAGCAGAAATACATGCTCGATTGTTAAATGAAAATGCTTAATTTGTTTTCATGTCTCGCTATATACTCCAAGGTTAAGTTTTAAACTATGGGGAACCCTGTCGGTCTCATACGTTTAACATAGGGTACCGTGTACATATATGTATCACTTATAATGTTTAAAATCATATGATACATGGTACCAGTACACAGAAAATTTATGATAAATGTACAGATCTATAATGTGTTTTTATACCGGTTACATACGTACAAGCATGTAGGTCACATACGGTTAATGTATGTGAAGTGTACGTTCAAAATTTTCCTGTCTACTTCAGAGCAATTGCGAATAGTCCTGAGTTTCAAATGTGAAAAAATTACCGTCTGACGAAAAAAGTATTGGGTAATTTTCCTGATACACTGCTTTGCATGACTTTAATTCTCCTTCTTTGGAATCAAGCTGTTTAATCAGGTTTATTGGAGGATGCCGGGAATCAAAGAAAATCCGTATAGCCCTTGGTATAATGGCGTAGGCTAGGTGGGTGGCACGCAGAAAATTGCTTTCCAATTCTGACAGTGGGGAAGGTGTGCAACCTTTCGATACATTTCCTGCAAAATGATATGTTTCAAAATGCATTGCATTATATTGACTTATAACAATTGTATAAATATTGAGCAGATCACCCTAATTCTTACTTTATTTATAGAGCACAATATGCAATTCCGTAATTCTGGGAGATTTACATCGCAGCATGTATCCTTTTTAAGGATGTTAGAATATTTTGATCGTTTCCGTTTTATCTATTTGGAGTCCAGAATTATTTTTCATAACAAAAAGGAAGTATCTTTTGTTTTTAGCATCGTTTTTCACCGTTAAAGTTCACCGTGAGACATTCTTTCTCGTGCATTCGTTAGTTAATGCCGTTTTGTCAGTTATTTGCCAAAACTCGCCTCTGACGAATTATTGAATAAAGCAGAGTCCAATGTTTTGTGATATTTGAACGAAAAAGTTTTACTCCAAAAATTCAATTTCCCTCAAATTATACCCGGTAATTTAGTACAGTTTTAACATGTTATTTGTACAAAAAAATGCCTTTATTTTAAGTAGTGATTAACTTTGTGCCAATTAGTTTGAGGTTTGTACTAAATTTTGACAGATGAACTAGACTACAAAGAAATACATGTCATTTCAATCTACCGTCTTTCAGGGCAGTACTTAATTGTGATTCGTCATACAAATGATTCCAGACAGGAAATTCAGGAGGGGGGGGGGTCGTGTTCAATACCGGGTGTGCTCCGTTGTGTATTAACAATTAAGATTTTCTCTACCATTTACCCCTAAATCCCCTCTATCAAATTATCCATACCAAAAATGCCTGTGGTATAATCAACATTGTTTCATATAGATTGTATTGAACAGGTTTGATATACCTTCATGATCTGTCACTGCTTTGAACAAATTGATCCTATCCACCAGCAGATTCATCCCAATGCTTTTGAGGTCTTCGTGGGTTAATTTGGGCAGAAGTTCAAACGTTACTCCACTGGACTTAAAGACTGTCAGAAAATGTGGCAATTCAGCTTTGGTGAGAACTTCCTTCAACTCGTTCTCTTCTTCTGTGGTAGGATTCTCCATCACGGATAACTTTGTTCTACTACACTCCTCGCACAGACTAAACTCTGAAAAACACCGTAAAGCATTCCTCTAATGTTCATGATATACCGAATAGACAACATATATATGAAAGAAGTGACTGGACTAAAAGCAGGGGAGGGACTGTCACCATTAAATGTTCAGTTTATGAATAACAAATGATAATGATGCGTGAAAGCACGGTCAGTTTCATATCTAGTTCACAATGTGGTTCTGAAAACATATATACATGTAGCAGTATTCTTCAGATAAAATACAAATTAGTATATAAGGTTAAGTTACATACAAACGCTATATACATATCACATAAAATTGTAAACAAAAACAAATGTATATGTTTTCAATTTCCACCTCAATTTCTAGAATTAGCTTATACAAAAGTTTCTAATGTTGGGTTGTTCTTTTTTAAATTCCAGCATATCATTTGTCAACTGTGAACAGTAAATCGTAAAAAAAAAAAATATTTTATGTTATTGTGTCTTTGCTTTCTGGATATAATTATATAGATTTACTTTGAATTAATATGGCAGATTTATGGCTGTTTTCATATTCTTATGAAGCAGAGTTTATTTAAAACCTTGAAATTTGAGGAAATATTCTTATGCTGTAGCCTTCAACTCGACTAGACTTTAATGGAAAGCAGAAATATTCATATCTGGTGATTAGTTATCCAAAACATTACTTCGCTAACCACCACTCTGTCCCACGCACAAGTACTCTGAAGTTGAAATAAAAAAATATATACTGGAGTTCTCCATTGACAATATCTTCGTAGTCTTTGGTGATCAGGTCTATCAACATTCTGTTAGAACTGCCATGGGCACGAATTCTGCTCCTTTGTTGGCTGACTTGTTTTTATATTCATATGAAGCAGAATTTTTTTTTTTTTTTAAAAACGTCTACATGAGAAGAAACAATATCTTGCTGTGGCCACAAATGCGACCTTTAGATATATCGATGACGTCTATTAACAATAATACCTTTCATTCATATGTCGATTTGATATATCCCTGTGAACTCGAAATAAAAGACACCACAGAGTCATCCATTTCTGCTTCATACTTAGATATTTTATTGAAAATTGATATTAACGGCAAACTAACAACGCTTTATATCAAACGGGATGATTGCAGCTTCTTCATCGTCAACTTGTCATATTTATATGGCAATATTCCATTATTACCTGCACATATTGTTTATATCTCTCGACTGATTTTATACGCAAAAGGTTATATGGAGAAAGTCATTCATAATCCTTTAAGAGTTATTGTTCTTAGCTTACAAAAAGTGTAAGTTTCTTCTTCCGTATACTGGCCATCTTCGTTTAATGATCAATACTCTGCCAGTTGTATGTCTCTATAGATTTTAAGTTCTATGATGGGGTCAAGGTACCGTTATGAATAGTTCTTAATGCATAACATGTTCTTAAAATAAACTTACTCGTCGTAGTTTCTAGTACGATTCCCCATTTAGGCAAGGAGTAGGACATTTAATATGACTGTGCTTGGGTAAGAAATATTTTACTTACCTACCTTTTAATCTCTAAGGTGATGTTCCCGGCATGGTTCCGCAGAGATGACCAAATACTTCAGAGTTCTATACAATAGGACAACTCCCTAAAAGATATTATGGGGAAATGTCTACTTACAAAATGTGTCAATGTTAAAACTAGTTCCTGGATGATAGGGCTACTCATGTTCCGTGAGATTTAACGAGATTTCGGTTCTGGCGATAATCTTGTAAACCAGATGCTCGGCTATTTTCGTAAACTCCAACGAAAACAACCGAGCATCTGATTGGTAAACAAACGTGTCAGTTGACTTATGATAACAGTAATAATAACTTCTTTGATCTTATACTGGGTAAATTTCTGCTGGAACCAGAATCCTAAGTAGAAAAATTTGATATGGAGAGAATACACGGATTTCGGCTGTCCCTAACTTTTATGCATTTAATGCAGTTCTATCAATTTGTTTTGTCACAACTAGCGGCACAATATTAAAACTTAACTGAAAATGAATTCACATACGAGATGCATACAAACCAAGACGATTAACATGATCTTGCTGTTCTGGTTAAAACCAAGGTCACAAGGTCATTGATCTTGATATGATATAAAGAATTTGCTTTAAGAAATATACCTTTCAGAATATGAAAGCTCCATCTTAAATACTTCGGGAGATATAGTTCTGAAGATATTCAACAGATTATGTGTTCTTAAAAGGAAGTCAAATTTTAAGGTCACAGGGTCAAAGTCATAGCATGAATTCGAAATCAAAGGTCTTGCCATACGAAATTTAAATTATATACAAAATATGAAAGATCTGCCTTGAATAGTTCAGAAGATATTTAAAATGTAGGTCCAGCTCTACGGTCAAGGTCACAAGGTCAAACTTAACAAAATAAGGTTTTCTCATAAAGAACTATATACAAAATATGAAAGCCCTACCTTGGATAATTCAGGAGAAATCGAATGGGTCAGGGACCTTTTTTAAAATAGGTCAAACTCCAAGGGCAAAAGATTAAACACCATTGTTCACAAGGTCTTGCCATAAAGAATCTATATACAGAATACGAAAGTACCGCCTAAGATAGTTCCGGATATATTTGATGCAAGGTGAAGATAACGAATAGTGATCAATCTCATAACTCCTACAAGCAATACAAAATATATAGTTGGGCAAACACGGATCCCTGGACACACCAGAGGTGGGATCAGGTGCCTAGGAGGAGTAAGCATCCCCTGTTGACCGGTCACACCCGCCGTGAGCCCTATATCCTGATCAGGTAAACGGAGTTATCCGCAGTCAAAATCAGTGTGTCAAGAACGGCTTAACAATGGGTATGAAACACGTCAGAGAGCATTTGACCCAATGCGAGGTTGTATTGACGAACTAGATCATTATAACGACCATAGAATTTGCGAAATGCTGACTTCAATCGAGACTGTTGAAATCCCTGTATCATCAACTTGTTTGTCAGTAGCTTACCTCGATTTAAAAACTGACTATCTAAGTATGAAGCAGAAGTGGACGACTCTGTGGTGTCCTTTATTTCGAGCTCACAGGGATATATCAAATCGACATATGAATGAAAGATATCATTGTTAATAGACAAAACGTCATCGATATATCTAAAAGTCGAATTGAAGGTCACAGCGAGAGAGTTTTTCTTCTCATGTAGAAGTTTTTGAATAAATTCTGCTTCATATGAATATAAAAACAGGTCAGCTAACAAAGAAGCACAATTCGTGCCCATGGGAATTCCAGCAGACTGTTGGAAGACCTGATCACCAAAGACCACGAAGATATTGTCAATGAGGAACTTTAGCATATTTTTTATTTCAACTTCAGAGTACTTGTGCGTGGAATCAGAGTGGTGTTTAACAAAGTCAGTTTTTGAATGACTGATCACTAGATATGAATATTTCCGTTTTCCGTTTTTGTTGAAGAAGCAACTGTCTATGATGTCAAAAAGTCTAGTCTTTAATTTATCGTGAGGAATGGTCTTGTATAGTGTTTAAAAATCATAGGTTTTAATGCTATTGATTTGGAAAAAATTCTGTGATTTCAAGTTTACTAAATGTTTTTTAGAATTGTTTAGAATCCACATCTGATATGTTATGTTTTCTTATAATGGCTATTGGTACTTTGCGAAACGGAACGGAACGAAACAGAACCGATTGTGGGGTACCCTAAGGGGGAATCCACTGTAAAAAGAAGTTGGTTGTAAAAATAAACTACTGGACATTAAACTCTAGTTATCTACATAATTATGTCCACTGATGCTGGCCTATGAAAAGTAGAGAGTTGTAAAAGAGAATACCGGGCTTTAAAGTTTAATTTCTTTAAATATAAAATTTTGTTCAATCATCTGAGCTTTACTTCTGCGTTGATATCTGTAGTTAATGTATAAACTATGTTTAATTTTAGATTTGCATTTATTACTGATATAAAATGGATATTTTCTGCGCTGGTTCCGTTCCGCAAAATACCAATATCTGTGTGGATATTGGTATTTAGCGAAACGGAACGAAACATCGAAATTGAAGTGTTATTATATAAGTGCAATTAGTCTTTTGTTACTCAATTGTTCTCATTCCTTTTAATCCCATCTTAAGACACCGAATTCTCTATTTTCTTTTTCTTTTGTGTTTTTTTTTTTATTTTCGGGGTTGGGTTTTTCTTTTTTTGGAAATTTATTTTCTCCTGTTTTTGTTGAAGCTTTCTTTTTCATCGGTTTATTATTTGATCACTCTGAAAGTAAGAGGGCTATTGGTCATTTCAAAAATCAATATACATATAAATAAATATATGAATAGATAATCGGAGTCTATATAAAATTTTCTGCATTCCAATAATGATGGCAAATAAAAAGCTCACAAGAAAGGGACTGAACATTTTTGAGGATACACACAAGTTGAAATAGTTGCTAGAATTATAGGATTCCGTTTCGTTTTGCTAAATACCAATATCCGTTTGGATATCAATATTTAACGGAACGGAACGAATCGTAGAAATTCAAGTGTTATTCTACCAGTGCAAGTAATCTGTTATTACTCAAGTGTTCTCATTTTTTTTACTCGCATCTTAAGACACCGAATTCCCTCTTTTCTATTTCTTTTGTGTGTGTTTTCGGGGGGGGGGGGGTTGTAAATCAATACCACGTTATTTTCTCCCGTTTTTGTTGAAGATTTCTTTTTCATCGGTTTATTATTTGATCACTCTCAAAGTCAGAGGAATTGTTTATTTCAAAAATCATTATACATATAGATAGATATAGGATTCCGTTCCGTTCTGCTAAATACCAATATCCGTGTGGATATTAGTACTTAACGGAATGGAGCGAAACATCGAAATGGAAGTGTTATTCTACACCTACAATTAGTCTCTTGTTATTCAATTATGCTCGTTCTTTTTAATAGTATAGAATCTGAAGACACCGAATCATCGCTTTTCCTACGGGGGTGGGGGTGGAAATAACTGCTTTCACACACATGCATGTGTTTTTGAACATGCCTGAAATTTTTGATTACAATTTGTTTCGGTTTTGACGACGCATTTTCACACGTGTTCAAGACACCGAATTCACCGCTTCTTTTTTTTTTGCGGGGGGGGGGATGTCGATGAAAACTATGTGATTTTTTTGTCAGGCATTAACCCTTAGGAAGAATCGTTTTAAATTCGTTTGTCATTTTAAATTCCGTTTTTAAAGAGTGTTTTAAGTGGTAGCAATGCTTCTTAATCATAATGTTCATCTCTCCTTTATTTTGTTACTGAATTTTATATATTAGTATCAGGGGCGGATCCAGGAATTGCAGTTGGGGGGGCGTAACTTTATGAGACAGGAGGCTGGGACCCCCTTGGGGCCCCCAGTGGGTCCATGGTAAATCCCTGGTGAGAATTTTTCTCTTTATACAGTGATGTTCCACAAGTTATACATATTACAGAACAAGATATTTTATATAATTTTATTTCTACACGTTACCAAACAAAAGGTCCCGACTATCAAAAAATGTTAAAGAGTACTACATATTCAATCAATTGTAAGACTTATTATCTAATAAGTTCTTCGATTATTGTACTTTTCTAAACGGTTGCAAAATTTATCACTTTTTGTACAAAAGAGATGATCCATCAATTATGTCAGGAGAAAATAATGTGGCCTTAATTTACAACACCCCCCCCCCCCCCAAAGAAAAGAAAAGAGGGAATTCGGTGTCTTAAACACTTGAACACGTGTGAAAATGCGTCTTTAAAACCGAAACAAACTGCAATCAAAAATTTCAGGCATGTTCAAAAACACATGCATGTGTGTGAAAGCAGTTATTTCCACCCCCAACCCCACAGGAAAAAAGAGATAATTTAGTGTCTTCAGATTTTATACGATTAGAAAGAATGAGCATAATTGAATAACAAGAGACTAATTGTAGGAGTAGAATAACACTTCTATTTCGATGTTTCGTTCCGTTCCGTTAAGTACTAATATCCACACGGATATTGGTATTTAGCAGAACGGAACGGAATCCTATATATATATATATATATATATATATATATATATATATATATATATATATGTATATTGATTTTTGAAATAAACAATTCCTCTGACTCTCAGAGTGATCAAATAATAAACCGATGAAAAAGAAAGCTTCAACAAAAACATGACAAAATAACGTGGCATTAATTTACAAAAACAAAAAAACCCACCCACCCCCGAAAAAAATAACCATAAAAGAAAACGAAAAGAGGGAATTCGGTGTTTTAAGATGTGATTGAACACGTGTGAAAATGCGTCTTCAAACCCGAAACAAATTGCAGTCAAAAATTTCAGACATGTTCAAAAACATGTTCACTAACAAATATAAACTTTGTTTCTTAAAATTCGCCACAATAAAGAAATTTAGTGACAGAAATAAAGAATCGCTGTTATCGGTATATAAATGTTTCTTTATTTGGTGTTCAGACAATTATATTTCTGCACTATAGATAAGTTTTCCGCGAATACCTACAGTTTTTGCCCCCGCGCGGCATATCTGATGTGGTTTCAATTTTCATTTAAAGGGACTGGATCACGTTTTTCAAAAGAAATGTTTTTCATTTTGGATGTTAAAAGTTAAAGATATACCTCATTTACAATTGTACCGTTGACAACAACAATTTGGAATGTCTGAATGTAAGGATAAGATCATAGATTCTGTGTTATGTAAACAAAGGCTAGAGTCTTTTTACGCAAACAAACCAGTGAAACGTTACTTTTGTAATTTATAGCATTTTCATTTTGTGCAATCACAAATTTAAAATTTAAATGACACATTTTACCTAAAGTATACGTGAGGTGTGATATAAATACATGTAATAAATTTGGATCAATATTCATTTATTTTGAAAACCTCGTAAACTATACACACCTCAATCTTTGTTTACAAAACAATTAATAAACTTTCTATAAAGAGCTTCTGTCATAATGAATTGTCTAAATTTTTGTGAAAACTTCTAAACATATTAGACTGTAGATTTTGATCATTTAAAGTGAAAAACAAAATCGGGGGGGGGGGGGGGGGGGGGGGTCATGAATCAGTCCCTTTAATACCTATTCAAATCAGTACAAAAACCAATAATTTCGTATTTATTAAACATTAATACTTCCATATGTGATACATTATTTTATTTTCCTACTAAGAACATCGCTTTCGGAGAACTCTCTTATATATATTATTTCAAAATTAACGCCAAAGTTGGTGACGTCGTCAGTTTAATATAAAGTTTTCTGTTGAATATATTACAGCTGCTATGGTAAATAAAGAATAGCAATGATCATTTTCATCAATTGCACATTCTCAAATACCAGATTTAGTATTTTGGTGAATTTTCTTGATAGGACAGATTTTGGCTAAAAACTAAAGGTACCGCGATATCATAAAGGTGTATCCTTCTGTCAGTGCTGTATATATGGGATGTTGACGATGGGGAAGCTGAAATCATTATAGGAAATATTCATATCTAGTGATCAGTCATCCAAAAACTTACTTTGTTAAACACTACTCTTATTCCACGCGCACGTACTCTGAAGTTAAGATCAAAGAGATGCTGGAGTTCCTCATTGACAATATCTTCCTGGTATTTGGTGATCAGATCTTCCAACAGTCTGTTGGAATTCCTATAGGCACTAATTATGCCCATTTGTTAGTTGACCTGTTTTGATATTCATATGAAGCAAAATTTATTCAAAACCTCTTCACAAAATGAGAAAAATATCTTTCTGTGGCCATCAATGCGACATTTAGATATATCGACGATGTTTTATCTATTAAGAATGCTAATTGTTATTCATACATGTATGTTGATTCAATGTATCCCTGTGAATTCGAAATTAAAGACACCACAGAGTCATCCACTTCTTGAAAATTGATATTAACGGCAAACTATCAACTCAGCTTTATAACAAACGGGATGATTTCATCTTCTCCATCGTCAACTCCCCATATCTATGTAGCAATATTTCATTATAACCTGCATATATTGTTTATATCTCTCAATTGATTCTATACACAAGATGTTGTATGGAGAAAAGCATTCCTAGTCCTTTAAGAGTTATTCTTCTTTGCTTACAAAAAGTGTAAGTTTCTTCTTCCGTATACTGGTCATCTCCGTTTAATGAATTTTCTGCCAGTTTTAAGTCTCTATAGATTTAAAGTTTTGTGATAGGGGTCAGGATACCGTTGTGAATAGTTCTTAATGCGTATCACGTTATTAAAATAAACTTACTCGTCGTAATTTCTAGTAAGATTCCCCATTTAGGCAAGGAGTGTGACATTTATCATGGCTGTGCTTGAATGAGAAATATTTTACTTACCTCTTAATCTCTATGATGATGTTCCCGGCATGATTCCGCAGAGATGAACAAATACTTCAGAGTTCTTTACACTAAGACAACTCCCTAAAACATGTTATGGCAATATGTCTACTTACAGAATGTGTCAACCTTTGAAATACTTAAAATAGTGTCTGGATAATAGGGCTATACAATTTTCCGCGAGACTTGGCGAGATTTCGATTCTGATAGTATTGTTTCGTTCAACGAGATTCTCGGCTATTTCCGTAAAATCCAACGAGCTAGAAATGTATGAAAACAACCGAGCATCTGGTTGGTAAACAAGCATGCCAGTTGACGTATGATAAATTTTTCACTCTGGTTAAATTACACTGCTGGAACCAGAAACCTAAGTAGAAAAATTTGATATGGCTGGAATACGTGGATTTTGGCTGTCCCTATTAATGCAGTTTTATCAGTTTAAATGTTTTGTCACAGCTAGCGGCTACGTATTAAAAGGACTGATTCACGGTTTTCCCCAATCTCTTTTTTCACTTAGAATGATCACAATCTACAGTATGATGTGTTTAAAAGGCTTCACAAAAAATTAATGTTACACATTATGACAGAAGCTCAAGATAGAGATTGAGGTCTGTCATTGTTTACGAAGTTATGAAATAAATGGATATCAATACAGAGAGAGAGAGAGAGAGAGAGAGAGAGAGAGAGAGAGAGAGAGAGAGAGAGAATAATTAATTAAAAAAGCAGGAAAATGTGAAGTTCCAAAATATATTCAAATTACTAGCGCTTTCTGGATTTTAACATCCATCCTCAGGCGAATACAACAACTAAATACAAAGTTGTTTATCTTAGAGACATCTATTTTGACCTTATGATAGTCTTTGCGAGGAGGGAATAGATACATGATGTCATAATACAAAAGTTCGGGAAAGATGACTGGAACAAAATAATAAGCATGAAATTTTACAAAATTAAAAGGTTTAACAATCAGAATTTTTCATATATGCATTGATTAAAGTTTGCTTAGTCTAGGAGGAAACAGTTTAATTAATTTTCTTTAGCAAGTCGCATGGACGTAACTTGATTCTGTTTTAAGTTTTAAAAATGGGCACAGGTGTCAAAATGTTCGCTGCACGGGGTATAGACCATGGGTTAGTAAAGGTCATGGTGGAGCCCCCTGGGATTTTTGCAAACAAGTATTTTTTTAAAGTATATAGTTCCTTGATTATAAATCAGGTTGTTTGACATTTCTACGTAGGGGGGCGTTTACGAGTTTTGGGGGCAAAAAACCCCATGAAATTTGTAAAAATGATAGCCGAAAACTGGAAAAACTCTTCAGATTGGATACAGATCTCGTTGACCTTTGAAAACAAGTATTTTGTAAACGTATGTAAGCCTTTGATTATATATAGAGTTGTTTGACATTAATATGCGGGGGCATTTGCGCGTTTTGGGGCTAAATGGTTTTTTTCTTTAAAACTCGTCGTAAAATGGAAAACTTCTTCAGATCATACAAAGATGACATGCACCTTTGAAAATAATTATTTTCTGAAAGGATGTAACCCTCTAACTAAAAATTAGATTTTTTGTATGGAGACCTTTTTCGACTTTGGAGGCAAAAACCTAAATTTTGTCATAATAATAGCCGGAAACTGAAAAAACCCAATTTAGATCCGATATAGATGCCATTGACACTTGCATGCAAGTATTATGTGAACTTATGTAACCTTTATTACCCTTTGATTGACAAAAAGTTTGATATACATATTTGGGGACATTTACGACTTCTGATGCTTAAACATGATTTTTCCCTAAAAATCCTTAAAACTGTATTGCAAATTGCAATTTCAAGCTCCAGCGTCTTTCATTAACTTCTACAGTTCTACAGTGACGTAACCATGCTTGATAGTGTAATTAACTCAGTACTTCTTGTCAGATGGTACAAATTCATTTTAAACGTGAGGTGCTTAGGTAATATCCATTTACCATTCACAGCTGAGGCACATATGTCCTGAGAGTACGATTTACCAAACCTTTTTGCCTTTGAAAAGAAAAGATAGGTTATCTGATACGACTTGAGAGAGAAATTATGCAATAACATATTATATACACATGTATTCAGAGATGATGGAAAGGTGACTGTAATGTTCATTAATCTGGAATCCGGAATTCAGACCGTAACGCTTTGTTGCCATGTAATGCAAGCACGTTTTCCTTAGTATGTGTATTGGCGAGAAGCCATGTTTTATATGTTTTGTATGTTTGAATAAAGCAAACATAACAATTGGCGACGAGTATGGCCGTCTATGGAAAGATCGACATCTATGAGTTGGATACAAATTGGGACGAATATATCGAAAAGTTAGAGCATTTTTACACTGCCAATGAAGATGAAGTCTATATTGTTGACAGTGTGTGGCCAGAAGATGTACAATCTAATTAAAATCAGATCCTGGGACACGCTCACAATCGCTATGATAGAGTATACGGCGCGGATCTAAAAGGTCTGATTTTAATTAGATTAGAAAATGTACCGACTTATTCGTAATTTGACGTCCCCGCAAAAGCCATCTGATAAATCATATGCCGATTTGAAAGCATTGATTCCACAACACTTGAAACCTAAACCACTGGCGATCGCAGAACGATTTAGATTTAACCAGAGAAATCAGGGCAAACAGGAAACTGTTAGTCAGTATATGGCTGAACTTGGAAAGCTAAGTGAACACTGATTTTGGTGATTGCTTGAATCAAGCTCTACGTGACCGTTTAGTGTGTGGTCTTTCATCGGTGGCAACCCAGCGAAAATTACTGGTGGAAGACAAGCTTGACTTGAAAAAAGCCATGTAGGTACCAATTTCTAGGAAACTCGGTGAGAATTAAGCCCGTAAATTAAACATTGACGCGCAGTAAATGCCATACGTACAATGAAATTGGACATATACACAAAATGTGCTCAAAAAATAAATCAGGTCAACATAAGAAACAAAAATCGAAGTCCAAGTTAAAGTGTGTGTCCAAGAATCAAGAAGAGGATTACAGTGGAAATGAACATTGGCCTATTTTCGCACTGTCAGAGGAGCATGGAAGGGTCAAGGAGATAAAGATATCATTGACACTGGAAGATGAACCCATAGAAATAGACTTGGACACTGGCGCTTCTATATAAGTGGTATCAGAACAACAGTACAAGGCCAAGTTAGAGAAAAAAGTGGCATTGCGTCCAAGTACTGCTATTCAGAAACAATTACTCAGGAGAAATGTTAGGAGTTTTGGGTGAAGTGAATGTACGTGTGAAATATCAGACACAAAATAAATTCTTACCTGTTGTCATGGTGAAAGGAAATGGACCAGCATTATTTGGTACGAATTGGATGGGAGCTATATAACTGGACTGGCAGTCAATTCATTTTGTGCCTGGTGATTTGAAAAAGTATTCAGTGTTTGATAACAAACCAGGATGTATCAAAGGTGTAACAGCAACCTTAAAAGTCAAGGAGGATGTTCAACCGAAATTCTTCAAGCCACGACCAGTACCATTTGTTCTGCGTGATAAGAACTCTGCTGAGTTAGACAGACTTGAGCAGACAGGCATCCTTAAGAACTTGTATGTTCAGACTGGGCAGCGCCAATAGTTCCAGCAATGAAAGGGATGGATCTGTGCGAATATGTGGATACTTTAAAGTTACTGTAAATCCATACCTGGATATTCCGGAATACCCTTTTCCGACAAGTGAAGAGTTGTTCACTAAGCGAAATGGTGGAGAAAAGTTTTCTAAGCTGGATTTATCGCAAGCTTGTAACCTTGTAGTTTTGGAGGAAGAGTCTAAGAAGTATGTAACGATAAACACACAAGCAAGTATTTTTCGAAAGTTTATAGTCCCTTGATTATAAATCAAATTGTTAGACATTTTTACGTTGGGTCGTTTACGATTATTGGGAAAAAAACATAAAATCTCTATGAAATATTTAATATGGCTAAGATACCGCATACCCCATTTTTGAGAATAATTTCTAAGAATAGAGATAAAGGTGATGAGTGAATAAGAAATTACGAATTATCTCCGTTCCTAACATTCTGATTTTGACTAAGGACTACTCCGTTTACCTGATCAAGATATAGGGCTCACGGCAGGGGATGCTTACTCCTCCTAGGCACCTGCTCAAATCTCTGGTATATCTAGGGGTCTGTGTTTGCCCAACTCTTTATTTGTATTGCTTATGGGAGTCATGAGATTGATCACTGTTCGTTATCTTCACTTTTCATCTTAAAAACCACACACAATAAAGGGGGGGGGGTCACGTATACACACATATATCTAGAGCAAGATCTTCCCTTCTACGTCCACAAGTGAAACACATAAAACGAATAAAATACAAACGCAAACAAATCCTTAGCGTGACAAAACCTCTAATTACATGCATTTACTCGCACATTGCATCAGATCAAGCATATTTACTTGCACTACATATACGACCATGTAAACACACTATGACCGAGAAAAAGATCTGCGCATTTAGGCTTTTTGTTCAAGTAGACTCCGAGTCACGTGTTAAACTCGAGACATGTGATGGGTTGATAATTTGCATACAATTTTATTTATATAATCAATTTACAAGCATCAAATAACCTTCAAGTGTTCAACAATTAATTTAATGATGTGATCATCATCTGACGATGATACACGCGGTCTATTATTGGCATACTATTGTCAAATCAGACACTTTATCGGACTCACAATGTTTAAAACATTGTTCTGACGTCATTCTAAACTGTCTGATAGAACTGTATTCGGTATATCCAATTTTCATCAACGGCCCCGATAGCCTAATAGTATCGATAATGACATCGTGTCAACCCTTAGACGTTTTAAAGGAAACTCATACTTGCATTATTATTTGATAAAAGTTTAAAATGTTCCATACGGTATTTACACAAATGTTGAAATTTCAGGGTAACTCGAATCAAATTGTAAAAGCAGCTGATATCTCAGAATGGATGGTGTATGAAATGAATGAAGGCATGAATTCAATCCGTCTCGTTTTCAAAGTAAACACTCGACTGGAAAAGTTTATTCGTATTTTGCATTGCAGTTATGTAATTAGGGAAAATTGAGCATGAAATTTCATACAACTCCTCGGCAACTTTAAAAATATCCCGATAGATAATAATTTTCAAACTCAGTAACCTTTATCTGGTAGCTGGCTATCAGTAATTATAACTTTTATATTTCATGGTAGCTAGCTACGAGTAGCTAACTTTTCTGACTTTTAATAGCTGGCTACTAGTAACTGGCTACTGACTAGTAGCTGACTTTTCCTGGTTCAAGTCGCTGGCTACTAGTAGCCAACTTTACCAGATCTTATACTAACTATTGATAAGGAAACAAACTTTGAAATGAAATTTATTGTAGTTATTGTTTCTTATAACTTGTTTTCTCATTCTTTATATATTATAAAAGAAAAAAGTACAAAAAGATTATCGCATACCCATTTCATCGCATTTAGCAAAAGAGAATATTGTAAAGTCCTGATAATTAATGTAATGAAGTATTTTATCAATCTGATCTGTAATATGTTACGTGTGTATATTTTTGTAGTGATTATTTTGTTTGAATGGCTTATTGGTTATATTTGATATGTTGTAAAACATAATCATCAAACGTTGCTTAAACGAGTGTTATAATGAGTTTTCTTCGTTTTGAAATTGGATATCAATTTTCAATTTTTATTAAAGATATTACATAGATGCAATAAATCAAGGTGGTATCTGATATAGAATCACTTTTCATAGAGGTTGCAGACAGGGTGGGGGGGGTCCTTTTATCACCCTATATACATGTATTATTAATATACATGCAGAAATATTAGTTAGTCAAATTAGAATGATTACGAATTTTAAAGGCATTATTGTGAATAATGTAGAAAAAAAAATTGACTGATGATACCTCACTTATTCTTGATGGCGGTGAAGAATCTCTCATAGACGCTCTTTGGAAAAAAATTCAGAAATATCTGGACTTCATATTAAGTATAAAAAAAAACTCATGTACCAGTAATATGGTAAGGTTCCACAAATTAAAGTAAAGAAACTTTGCTACTTAGGCTTAGGTGGGGTACTACCAGATTTACTTTGTTAGAAATACATTTGATGTGGAATAAGAAAAGATACTACAATTAAATTATGAAACAAAATTCTATAATCAAACAAGAAAAAGTTTTAAACTCCCGTTGGGAAAATCAGTTATCAAGACATTACTAATCCATATTTTAATGTCAATCCTAAACCCATCTGAATGCTATATTAAGGAATTTGAAAAGATATTTTTCTTGTTTATATGCAATAATTCAACACATAGGGTAAAAACTGATGTAATTCTTAAAAAAAAATATGAAGATGATGGGGAGGGGGGTGAAAATGGTAAACCTAATGGCATTCATACATGTACGTAGCTTCTATGAAATTATTCTTGATAAGATATCTCATGTTTCCAAATATAGAGAGATGGGACATTTTATTCTAAAGTTGGACTTTACAAATTAATAACCTGCGGAATTGATTATATTATAGGCTAATATTCTAAAACATATTGAAAAATAAATTTTGGATAGATGTATTCAAAACATGACTTATACTATATAATCACAGTAACAATTGTGATGTTGCTGCTGATGCACCGTTATTTTATAAACCAAATATTCATATTGGTGGAAAACCATTTTATACTTTAAAAAATCATAAAAAAGAATGACCTGAAAACACGTGTTGTAGTGCTTTATTATGTTACAGTTGATCTGAATGTTGTGTAAAAGAACTAGTTAGATCATAGTTACATATATGTATCATTTATTAATTTTTAAAGTATTATACATGTATATAAACTATTCACGGTGTTTGGTATATGCGTTAATAAGTCTCTTAAATGATATTCCAAAAATAAATTGTTATAGCCTTGAAGGCGTCTACGGTCCACAATCATTTCGCTTGGGTTGCTGGACTATTGGGATGGGTTTCTTTTTTCCACGATTATCAAGTGTTCAAAATTATAATTACTTAAAGTGTGTGTGTGTGTGTGTGTGTGTGTGTGTGTGTGTGTGTGTGTGTGTGTATCTATATCTATCTATCTATCTATCTACATATATATATATATATATATATATATATATATATATATATATATATGCGACACGAAGAACTGAATTGTACTTCCTCAGGACGATAGAATATTTACATAGAAAAGAATATAAAATGCAAACTAAACTACACAAAAACATCTACATATTGAACCTATCGAGTTTAATATGGGGCAAGTCTGTTCTGATCGAAAGTTACAACTGAACTGAACTAATCAGTCTTGTGCTAGATAAAATGGCTCCAAATTATGCCAACATTTTTATGTGGAGAATTGAACGTAACCTACTCATGCGGGCATCAATAAAGCCTCTGAGTTGGTTGCGATTCATTGACGACATTGAGATGAAATGGGTAAAAAGTCGAGGAGACCTTGAGAACTTCATTGAACTAGCAAATGCATTTCATGCTTCTAGCAAGTTCACTGTCGATATATCCGCATCCAGTAACACCTTTCTAGACACTAAGTCCACGATTGTTAACGGAATTGTCGAGTTCAGTCTCAACACCAAACCCATGGACTGTATCCAAGTTTTTAAAGGCTGTGTCTGTTAAGAGATCAAATGTTAAAAAAATTGTACATCATTTATTCCTTTTTACTTTGAATCTATACTGTTGAACGACAAATGTTCCAAGTGTTTTATGATATAATAAATAGTAATCATCTCATACCCAAATCAATTTAAAAATGGACACTGACTTATCTATACATTTATAAAGCGACATTTTAGTCAAAGAGTTGTTTAAAGTTTGTTTTTTTTTAAAAAAAACATTGATACCCAAGTTCAGTGGTTGCAGTACCAAATTCTTTGCAACCTTTTTCTTACGAAATATTACCTTACGAAAATCAGTATAATTTCAGATGACTGTTATTCATTTTGTGACGAGACACAAGGGTGGATCCAGTAATTTTTATTTTTGGATATCTTTTTTTTTTCTTCAAAATTTTTTGACAAAAGGGGTGGTGGTGGTTTCCAACTTTCAGACCCCCCCCCCCCCCTTAGATCCGCCACTGAGACATATGAAACGATACAAGTACTGTCTATATCAAAATAGCTGAATGATGCCAATTTCTACAACTACCGAGTCTGGAAATATCGGTACTTCTGAGACATGCACTTAGAATGAGGGAGGGGGGACTGGTCCCCATTTTAACAACCATAATTTTCGATTATTTATATATACAAATAAAGATATATTTCGTGACACAACCACCAAGCCCCCATCTGACTTTTTATGGCGGCATAATTGAATGGTACGAATGCAATTTATGAAGTGAATTCATGTGTTCTCCCCATGATTCAAATAATAAGTTTGGGATATGCTACTGTCCTACCCCCCCCCCCCCCCCCCCCCCCCCCCCCCCCCCCCCCCGGCGTTGGCACGATAAAGAATCCTCACTGCTACGGCCCTGGGTTATGCATATGTCTAAATTTGCGGTACTTCACCTAAATATGTTGGTGTCTCAAGATGAGTGAAAACTTCTCGACAAGTCGTGAAAACAATCAATCAATCACCACCACCATCACCACCCTCCTGAATTCTAAAAGGTGTGAAAAAAAAACATATATTGAGGTATAAATCGTATGTCATTACTTAACCTTAACCCATGCATTTTAAATTTTATCAGATTTTGAATATTAGTCAAACGAACATGTTAATTTATATATATATATATATCAACAGGGGATGCTTACTCCTCCTAGGCACCTGATCCCACCTCTGGTGTGTCCAGGGGTCCGTGTTTGCCCAACTATCTATTTTGTATTGCTTGTAGGAGTTATGAGATTGATCACTGTTCGTTATCTTCACCTTGCATATATATATATATATATATATATATATATATATATATATATATATATTCTTGCCAAGAATCTTAGACAAAATAGTGTGAAGGCATCTTCTCTTACTACCCCCCCCCCCCCCCCCCCCTGAAAAACGGTGCTACGTGCCTGTTTTCCTCTCTTACGTAAATACGTATTACATCCCTCTGTCACACACCAATGAGACTGGTTCCTAAATTCGGTATCAAAACCAGAGAGTAAAATGAAGGAACGAAATCGTCTGATTGTTAGCTATTTAACTGGAAGAAAGCATGCCTTAAAAATTGCCAAATCACATGACGTAGGTCGATTCTAAAACACAAAATACGCACGGAATGGAAGAACTCGAAAATCCCCTATTTAGGGAGAATTACATTGCAATACTACTTTTCAATGATGTGAAAACATTTGATAATCTCAGTTTTATTTTTGGAGTCCATGGTTATATTTCATTACAAAAAATCGAGGGGGTATATTTTGCTTTTATCCGGCCGCGACAGATACAAGTAGTTAAAACAGGTAACGACAGTTTAATCGCCAAGCGCTCGGCATCAGGTGTGAACGTCATGGGTCCTCGGGGATTACCTTAAAAACGGATGTCTCGTGTCACAACAAGTAGGGCACGCTAAAAATCCCTCACTGCTCAATAATCCGTAAGCGACGAGTATACATGTAGGCCTAGATTTAAGCACTTCACCGGTATTGTTGACGTCTCCATATGAGTGTAAAATTCAATCAAATTTACAAATGTTCTGTGCATCATTTCTGCATTATTATTCTGATAAATTTGCTATATTATCTGCGTATAATACATGCCGTGCTTTTTCACTTCACTTCCCATAAACTGTGACTTTTGAAAGTATCATGTATTTTCGAAACACATACAATTCAATGATACGCTATTATGTAATGTTTATAACGATCGCATACTGTGCGTTTCGTAAAGTTATACGTGTAGACTATTGGCAAATATTTCATTCATGGTTTTCACTTTCACTTTTGTATGCATTACACGAAGTATAACACATTAAGGAAAAGCACATCGTGTATTGTTACACAGAGTCATTTTTATTACCACAGCGTGGCGAACGTATATTTCATAGGGTAAATGAGTAAGTGACACAAAGTACGAAAAACAAACGGTTTCTGCATTATTTTCTTTTTCAAAATTCATATTGATTACAGATAAAACCAACACCAGTTTTGTTTTCTTTTTAATTTGCGACCACATTTTTAACAAATGAATATAATATGGAATTGGCTGTTGTATGTAAAACTTATACGGTATCAATTTTGATGCACCAGATGCGCATTTCGACAAATAATGTCTCTTCAGTGATGCTAAACCGTATGTAACAGGTTCGAATTTCAAAAACAGAAAGTCATAATGCAATTTAAAGTAACATTCTCTGTTAACTGTTCCATGTTTGGCGCGTATTTGTAATGCTATAGATGAAAATCACGTCACTTTTCTTGTAGTGGGGTTTAGCCGATATCAAAGTAATCTTAATTTATATGATTCACGCACGAAAGACAGACGATAGAAATTCCGTAGATTTAGCAGCCAAATACCGCCAATACCGTACCTTCTTCTTTATAACAGCAATTTGATATGTCTCATTCAAATTGAATATCTGCGAGTGTGCTTTTTCAGTTCCGTGACCAGGTCTGTTCTTTCAGATTGTCGTAAACATTCTAGTAGGGATACACATTTTCTATTGCCAACAAAATCTAATTTCATATCTGGGAAAAAATCCTTCCACCTGAAATTTCTCTCTTGGGTTTCTATGCCGTTTTGTAAAAGAATTCGAAATTTTTCTCGAGTTTGGACACATTCTTCTGTACATGCTATGATGTAGAGCAGACTCATTTTGTCATCATAATCAGATCCATCAGTTACTTCTCCATACACACTTACATGTTGGTTTGCATTCAGACCTATTTGTAAAAGATGACTTAATTTGTCACTGTTTTCTGACTTGATGATTTTCCACAGACTGTAAAATTCCTCTTTAGAGTATGTCCGAATTTTGATGATTATTGGGACATCTCTTGCGTCCAGTGCAACTTGGACATGCTGAAGGTTAACAAGAATGCTGAACAAAAGACGATTTCCTTGACAGCTACTGCGTCCATTCTCATATTTCAAAAGTACCTTTGTAACATCCGTGTTACCCATCCATAGTGAGTAATGCAACGGTATAGATCCCCCGATATCAACTAAACTACAATTTGGATTTTTCTTTAACAGCAATTCTAAAACGATTGGTACGCCAAGGCGACAAGCGGCATGTACTGGTGTTTGCCCATATATATTTTGTAGGTTAATGTCAATATCTCTGCCTATGATCATTTGCACAATTGATTGATTCCCTTCCTTAATACCCATATCTAAGATATTCTGCGCCATGTTCTTGCTCATATATATAGATGGACAGTTTTCTAGAAGCATTGCAATAATTTTCTGGTCATGATTTTCGTACGCAACATGTAGAGGAGTTTTTCTTTCATAATCTCTTCTGTTGCAATCAGCCCCATTACTAATGAGTAACATTACAGCATTTGAATGACCCATCCTGCACGCCAAATGCAAAGAGGTTTGTGAATATCGATCTTTGACATTCACATCCGCACCATGTTCAATCAACATTTCCACAACACAATAATGACCAGTTTTACTTGCCATATGAATAGGATATTTATGATCTTTCATTTCTGGTATGTTAACATCTGCATGATTGGTCAATAAAAGCTCAACAACATATTTATGACCATATCGGGAAGCTTCAAAGATAGGTGTTCTTCCTTGGTTATCTTTCAGGTTAATATTGATTTCTTCTAGTAAACGTTTGACAATACCTGAATGTCCATTTCTACATGCTTCATGGAGCGGGGACACCCCCTCTAATGTCGTTATAGAGCAATTGCCATTGTGTTTTAATAAAGTCTCTAAAACGTCATCTTGACCAAACCGAGATGCAGTTAATATGGGGGATCTCGAATGATTGTCACTTTTGTTGCAATCTGCCCCATATTTCAGGAGTATCTCGGCAACGAAGTTGTTGCCCACTGTAGCCGCTATTAGCAAAGGACTGTCATTGTTTCCATCGAAGTGGTTCACGTTCACCTTAGCTTGTAAAAGTGTTTCAATAACGTCAAGATGTCCATATTCACATGCTGCTGTTAACGGTGTTCTTAAAGAGTAATGCATATTCCTGCAACTGTTTGGAACATGTTCCATGACAGTGCGAACTAGGTTTTTATTTCCACTGTAACATGCAAGAACCAACATTCTTGTCTGTTCCTCAGCATCGTTTGTCAGCAGATCTAATGACATACATTTTGAAGCTAAGATATCAAATAATTTCTGCATAATACGATGATGTCCATAATTTAGTACCCAATTCACTGGACGTATTGGGGTCATTTTAAGAACCTTTTGTCTTTCCATTTCTCTCCAGTGGTGGCGATCAGTTTCTACTTTCCATATGTTACGACTCCTTTCAAGAATATCTTTGCAAGAATTCGAAGGTGTCCTTTTAAAAAATACCATCAAATCATCATTCGGAAGATTGTCAATGGTTTCCAGGAACGCTGTGCAAAATCTTTCATGATGCAAAGATTCATTCATAAAAACATCATAGAGTACGAGTGCTTTGATATCTCGAAAAAGCCTTGCAGCTAATACTGGATAGAATTTATCTTTCAGGAACACTTTTAATTCAGCTCGGGCCTTGCTCTCGTATAGTGTAACGTTATTTGCAACATAACTGCTGCTCTGATACAGAACAATCTGATCAGGAAACATTCTGCCATAGTGGTACGCAACCACTTCCCATAGTGAATCATGCATGAATGAAAACACATTGCCACTTTTTGTAATATAAGTTCCTTCCATTGCATCAAGAGCATCTGAAAATTCCCAACTTGAAAAACTTTTAATTTTGCACTTCTTGCATATTTCGTTTCTCATTATTTCGTACTCTTTGTTGTCGAGAACATTTTCCAATAATTCATTCCTTTGCAGCATACATAAAACTAAAGCAGCATATTTTACTCTACAGTGGGGAATCGATTGCATTGATGGAATTTCAAGAACATTTTCTTCGGAAACCATTAAACTATCAATTTCTTTCAACAAACATTCATGAGAATTAGTGAACAATTTTGTGCCATATTTTCGAAATTTTTCGTCTTTTGAAAAGAGTCTGCACATAAATGGAAACATTGGAAGATTTTTGCCTAATGGCAAAGTTTCTCTGTATGCAGTACTCTCCACACCTTCCACAAAACAATGACTCGCGAATATTTTTCTTCTTTCGTCATCATTCATTTCATATGATTTGTCACTAATGTCACACACGGCTTCATATTTAGCAAGCCTGGGGTACATATCTGATAACTCGTTATACACCAATTTTCGGCATGTGGAAACTATTTTAAGATCATTTCTTTTTGATGTAAAATGATGAAAAATGTTATCAAGTTCGTTTTTATGTGTAGATTGATGTACACCAAAAATGCCAAAAATGTCATCGGATACAAAGATTTGTTTCATTCCTGATTTTCTGTATGTAAAAATCTCCTCAGACTTGGTAAAGGGGATAACTTCATAATTTTTTTGCTCAAACTGCAGCGCAATGTGTCTTGCGATAGCAGATTTTCCTTCGCCTGGTCGTCCGATAATGAAGATCAGTGTATACTGATCAACAATATCTATTATTTTTAAGTACGCCTGTGTCTGAATAAATGGCTTATCTTCTGTCTTCCATCTGGAAAGAATCTCTAGGTGAAGATCTGAAAGATATTGAAATGAAATAAATTGCTACAAAAATACCATTCCAAATAGAGGAAATGAATTGAAGCAGTTTTGACTTGAATTGTACATACTATCTATTTAGATGTATTGCGTCAACGAAAATAAAGTTCGGGGAGGTACAACCCATGAAAATTCCCCAAAAAGTCAAAATGTCACCTTAGTAGACCAAGCTATGATTACATAAAGTAGCATTATTTTTTTAGGCTTGGACTCTGTTATCTTACACGAGTCAACTACCTTGCATAAAGAAGTATGTGTGAGGAATTATATACTAACAGCCTGCAAAATGCCTACAAAATATGTGTGCTGTGGCCTGTGATCATTATTACTTGCATCTGTCTTCCTTTTACCTTTAATGTTTGGCGGGATTCGGTCGCTTTGCTTCAGTTGAATGTTCTTTATTTCTCTTTGCTGCCTTTGAAGCATTTTCTCTTGATACAGTAAGTGATGCAATATCTCTTTGTTTTTGTCGTCTAAAGCAGCACATTTCTGGGCGTCTATTTCACTATTCAGTCGACCACCAGATAAACGGGATCCGGCCTGTAAACAAAACACATGCCAACTAATACCAATACACCAGGTTTATCTTGTTCAAACGTATCATTCACCCAGGAAAACTTATCCAAAGAACGTATAGCTATCGCTCTATACATTGGAGAATTTGAGCAGTAACAGGGGCACATCATTTAATGCATTAGGACATTTTGACTACCAGCTCTTGAGCCCTAAAGTTGTTGCCAAATTGATGATTGCTAACTCCAAATTCGCTGTATTATCCAAACTAATTAATTATAAAAACAATATGATATATTTAAATGAATTAATGCAATTGTTACCGTTAGTGGTTGACTTTGTGTGTCAGTATATATAAAAGCAAATGCATTCATTTTCATTTTCAATCACACAAAAAAAGACTTGGAAATGCAACCAATGAATTCGTAAATATTGGTCAGTTTATATGCAGATCTGTAGCTCTATAAGGAAACATAAAGATCGGGCCCTAACGGTTACCTGAATAAAACAACCCTACAATGTACACATAGCGTTGCGAGTATGTATTTTCAAACACTGATAGCAGTTTTGTATTTCTCGATCATATGAGATGGACAAAAATTTGTAACGTTTTATACCAGTTTCGTTGATTCGGCAAACGATAATGTAACTCGTAAAGGGGTACAACCTTATGTTTGGTCATAAGCACGTCTATATCAACTATTACCGGTAGATGTTTCTCTATCATATATTGATGATCGTAGATGGGTATTTCAAAGATGTGTACCAGAAATTTGTTTTCGGCTAGTAGATATGGACATGACACATTGTCTGGTCATAATTCATCCCCATGAGTAGTGTAAGTTTTTGATATTCATCTACTATAAAAGTAATTCCCACACAAATATTATGACTTGTTTTATCGAAGGTTATAAGAGAGTTGTAGGTTAAGCAATCATTTTTACCTTTATTAATGCCAAAGACATCGACCTCGCCAATGGCAAAATGTCATATGAAAAGGTGTAAATAACAAACATCGATCAATCCCATAACTCATATAAGGAATGCAAAATTCCATGTTATGCAAAAGAGGACCCCTGGATATACCAGAAGTCGGATGAGGGAGGAGTAAGCATTCTCTAGCGACTAGTCACAAAATGGAGTAACCCATAGTCAAAAGCAGTGGTAGCAGGTGCCTAGGAGGATGTATAGATCTACTCATTAGCAACGTATGTGCGAAATCTGAAGCAATGTTTATCTATTATAAAATTTCGAGGGTCATTAAAATACGTAGACTTTTGCTATAACTTTTTTTTCTGAACGTCATATTGCATCTAAAGTTGGTAGACGTAATCAGACAATAAATAATTTCAATTATATTGAAGAAAACTCAAAATATGTTACGACATATCAAAACATATTTCAAAAATTAAAACCGAAAAACGAGTTCACGGCGCATGGTAAAGGTTTGTTATTTACAAAAATGCATCATATTTTATATGTGTCATTACAGAAGACAGGTAGTTCTCTTTCGTGATGGTAAAAAATCCATGACGTCGCGGGAAATCAAGGAGCAGCGAATTACCATAAAAGTTTGTGTCGCACTCCGGAAATCGTCAATATAAACTGTTGAATTGCTGGAAGAAGCGGATGATATGTCAAAAGTGAATAGTGCTTCGGTGTAAAAATGACATAAACTATTTTCTTGTAGTAGGGACTCTATATCGGATGACGGTTGTCCTGGTAGTAAAACGAATTATTTGTGAAGAACTTGTCAAAATGATAAGTAATGCTATGGGAAATGATGGCGGTCTCAATGTCGCGGAATTAACAAATATATTTTATGTTAGTTCTGGCACCGTCTTCATTATTCTTACTGAACATTTGGAAATGAGAAAAGTTGCAGCCCGCTAGATACAATGACGATAAAGCTAGAGGGCACCACAGGCTGTGTGTGAAATGTAGAGGAGACTATTTTGAGAAACTGTAAAACGGGACGCTGTGACGTTGTGTTTTTGACTTGACGATGTTCCGCAGCGAAAGACATACTACTTTTAAAATCAAATATCACGGATACTAAATGATCAAATAGAATGAAACATAGCAGGTCAATAAAATATATGATTTTAAATCCCATAATGTGTTGAATTTTATATTTCAATATACATACATACGAGAGAGAATTTATCCACGTATTTTTTATGACCCTCGTATGTAGAGGACAAAGAATTATTTTGTTTACTTGTACACAAATTTTGGCTAAAGTATTGGTTCAGAGTCACTACACACCATCTGGTCAGAAGCAAGTTGGAGCTTCTATTGGCTCTGTATTACGAGGATGTGGCCTATATGCAAAGTAGGATGTGGAAAATATAATACGGACACATACATCGTTTGCTTGTTGTTTGCTTATGAGTAAAGGAGTATACCTTTGAAGATTTAATACATATGACATAGTATATATTGCCCAATCGAGTTGCCCAACTTTTGTTTTTCCCTGGAACCAGAAATATTATATTTAAAGCAAAGTTTTCCCACTCATTCCATAAGATTATGTTTATCATTTCACCAATAAGTTGACTTATTTGGTGTTCAGGATATAAAGCAGAGCTCCGTCTTACATTAAAGAATCTAACCCAGGTACCATGGATTTCACTAATTTGGAAGAAGCCTCTCTTTTCATTATTACATTGTACTCAGATTGGTTGTTAGGTGTCCAAGTCTATAAAAATAATTCATATTCACTATATGTGCAATAGAACCCTGTTCCAGTACCACAGAAACCATGACTTTAAGGTCAGAGATTTCTCAATTTGGGAAAGAACTGTGATCAGCCACAATAAAAAAAAAACTAGGAGCAGAACAAACATGTAAGCTTAAAGTACGTAAAATACTTACCTTACTCTTAAAGCCTCCCCCAGAGAGCTACAACTCTGTAACTACGGTACTCATGTGCGAATATAGAATTGTATCTAGCATAAAGATTATGTCACATATATAAAAAAAAAAAAAAAAACCACAATACATTGTAGTTTCTTTGTTTCTAGTTTGTTTCTAGTTTCTCAGATGAAAGGTGAAGATAACGAACAGTGATCAATCTCACAACTCATAAAAGGAATATGAAATAGAGAGTTGGGCAAACACGGACCCCTGGTTATACCAGAAGTGGGATCTAGCTTTTTTTTTTAATTAGACTATAGAATGTGTCTATTGATAATAAAACTTGCATACTTTCATCTGATGTGTATTTCATTACGAGGTAGATATATTTTTTTCATTTTCATCGTAAGATTTTATTTGGGAAAAGAGTCTCTGGAATTTAGCATTTTGATACTGAAAATACATAAGAATAATTACAAATACAGTGATTCCCCGCTATATTGCCCCCCTTAAAATGCCACCCCCGCATATCGCCAAAAAAGTTCAGAGTCCCGTTTTCCTTGCTATGTAAAACCCCGTTATAACGCCATCCCCCGCATACCGCCATCCGCCAACCTATTTACAGGTACGATTTGGTCAATTACCGTTATAATCACCCCCTCTAATTATCGCTAAAGAGCGGCAGGAAAATTTCAGTGAGTAGGCTTAATCAATTTTCCGCCGTTAGTCCTCCAGGTATCAAAGTTTGGAGCAGATAATAAGTTACGTAAACGATAATCATATGCATCTGAGTACAACTATGCAGTATTTTTTTTTTAAATCTAAGTATGGCGGACACACCGAAATCTAATAGCACATTGACGTAGTAGATAAAATTTGTTTGATTTCTAATGACAGCTGCACACACACACACCCTCCCCCGATATAATGCCACCCCCGTTATAATGCCAAAATTGCCGAGGTACAAATGTTGGCGTTATAAGGGGTGGGGGTGGGGGTCACTGTATCTATTTTGACCATTACCATTTTTATTTGGATCCCGACCCCCTACTCTATCATCATATCATTAATGTAATTATAATTACATATTTCAATTCGTCCCACATATCGTGGAATTCTTTGTTTGATAAGGTGGCATTGGTATTGTGTGCCAATGCATTCCGATGAAATCGTATCCTGACTAAATCAGCTCCCTCACTCGTGTCAGCTTGTTTTGGCATCTTATTCCACGTTGTGACAGGTTCTTTAATGTTCGTGAAATTTCTCAGAAGAGCCATTAAAAGGGTCAAGTCGAAGTTCTCAGATTTGGCCATGGTACAACCTGTAAAATATGTAGAATGAAATCACATATAGTCTCATGTGATCTGATAAAATGGACCCGAGGCACTAGAAACACGTGCTTCTATAGCTATAAATATATTAGCAAAGATATTCAACCATGCCAAAAGACTAATATAGATTTGTAGATATATCTAGAGGATCAAACTAAGACAAGCATACTAACCCAGGGAGGGATAATGTGGAGCCTAAGTTTCATTAGATATCATCCAAAGGTCTCCATACTTCTCCCCTAGAGATATCAGGTGGATGTAACAGCATAAATATATACCATCACAATAGCTCAGTACAGCGCTCATTCTGTGCGCAGGATGCTAAATGTTCGATTCTAATATTCTCATTCTGGTACTAGTATTTTCTATCGTCAAATCCCAATATGTATGTAGCAATACTCCATTGTCGCTTGCATATGGTGTTATATCACTTAAATGACTTGATACACCAAATCTTGTTTTGCGTATGATCATTTTTTGTTAAAAATCGAGGCACGCTACCGACAAACACGTTCATGGTGCAGAGGTTTCAACAGTCTTGTTTAAAGTTATCATTGTGGAAATAGGTTCAAATGCTTTCTGCTATGTAAAAGGCAAAGATAACGAACAGTGATCAATCTCATAACTCCTAGAATCAATACAAAATTGATAGTTGGGGAAACACGGACCCCTGGACACACCAAAGGTGAGATCAGGTGCCTTGGAGAAGTCGACCGGTCACACCAACCGTGAACATCCTGATCAGATGAACGGAGTTCTCCGTAGTCAAAATCAGTATGAAACATGTCAGACAGCATTTGAACCAATGATATGTTGTATTGACGAACTAGATCGTTATAACGACCATAGAATTTGCGAAATGCTGACTTCGACAGTCTCTGTTGAAAACCCTGTACCATCAACTTGTTTGTCAGTAGCTTGCCTCGATTTAAAACTGATTATACGCAGAACAAACTCTTGCGTATCGAAACAGTTGAGAGATATAAACACCATATGCAGGTGATAATGGAATATGCTTGTTTCATACCGATTGTTATCTCGTTCTTGACACACTGATTTTGACTACGGATAACCCCGTTTACCTTACCAGGATATGGGGCTCACGGGGAGTGTGACCGATCGACAGGGATGTTTACTGTTCCTAGGCACCTGCTCCCAACTCTGATAGATCAAGGGTTCCGTGATTGCCAAACTGTCTACTTTGTTTTGCTTATAGGAGTTATGAGATTGATCACTGTTCGATATCTTCACCTTTCATTGATGTATTCCATGTATTTATGACTGATTGTGTGTGATCTAATTTAAAGCATTTTTGAATTGACTGAAAAAATTACTTTATATCTGATGCAAAAAGTATTTTAGGATCCTATAACCTTAAAGTAGATTACACTATGTATACTAATAACATAATATAAACAAGCCAATTAAAGGCAACAACTATTTGTCATTTTAATTACACAATTCACTAAATTATTCACTATTATTATTCGGTATCGTAGATGTCCATGTAAATTTAGAATTTGTTTACCTGCCTACGCTATGTATCAGCCTAATTTGCAAAAAATATCAAAACCATCGGTTGCTCCTGTCTTCAATTAATCGCCATTGAAGGAAATAACATGATTTTGATAATATCAGTCACAACATGCTGTGCAGGAAGTGTGCGGAAATCTGGGACAGGAACAGATTAACCCGGAAGATATTGGACCAGCTGGTGTTGATTTCAATGATAATAGGGCGAGTGACTGTAATTTATAGAAAGCATCGCCAATGAAAGTAGCGAGCAGACATACATGTACATCATAGACACGTACAATCAACTCCACAAGATCAAATTGAATAAACATTATGGAACATTATCATCTGTAACTGTTTAATAGTGGTAACATTACTATGTATTTTTACGACTGATATAATTTGATCATATCACAGTCATGCTTCAGACGCTCTTGACCAACTGTTGTCATGTGCTATTTCACATTGATTAAGAACCCGGATGTACGTTTTCCCCTATGATCTTTTGACCCAGCATGGCGTTTTTATGTGCAAAACATCTGTTTTATAGCAGATAAATAAACAATCCCATTGACTAATACTGCATGTATTTTTTGCGTTCATTTGAAAAGCTATATTAAAATCAATACAAGTATTACATTTACATTTTGTAGATTGTAAAAGAGGACAATCCGATTTCTTGTTCTCATTTGCAAGAAAGTAAAGAGCCAGTTGAGAAACATATTCAGAAAAAAGATTTTAAACTGTTTGATGCTGGTTTCCACCCAAGGACCAGATCCTGATGAGTTTCTTTTTTAGGAATAGCTAAAGACCAAAATTGATTAGTGTTTAATTTTTGCACCATACATGTATAAGCTGTTGGCATGTTTAACCCATTTTTGTTTTTTATGCTATAGACTATTTATTACACATCATCAGTCTTTTCAAAATATCACGAAATGCTTCACACGCAGTATATAGGAACACATCACAACTTGAAATGATGGAGAACCCTGAACTATATATTTAAACATGAGTAGTAATTACATATTGCTCAGCATAAATAGACATAGACACCCTTTTAAACTGGGTGACGTGTCAGCCAGTATTGTCTCGTTATTGTTTATAAGATTATTATTGTTCATGTAAATGTACATGAAACGTTGTAAAATTGTGACGTTACGTTGCAAAATTGTGACGTCAATAAAAATCTCGCTAAAAAGAATGGGTACTACGAATGTCAATACCTAAAAAAATTGAAAAGATATCGGAGAAAGGATAACACATTTGAAAAATAGATATTCTTGGCTTCTGTCCCCAAGAATAATATCAAGTTCTGACTAAGGGCCATTTTTGGCTATTCGTGGCTCTGGTTCTTTAATTTGTTTAGTACTAGTAATATTATCAATAAAGATAACGAACAGTGATTTCGAAGGATAATTCGATCGACACTAAACATTCTGTAAGAGGTTTTGTCCCTCATAGACTCCACATAGACACCCTTTTAAACTGGGTGACGTATCAGCCAGTATTGTCTCGTTATTGTTTATAAGATTATTATTGTTTGAAAGAAAATATATCGAGTGACAAGTATCATCGGAGACGGACTGTCCACCAGCAGAAATACATGCTCGATGGTTAAATGAAAATGCTTAATTTATGTTTTTATGTCTCGCTATATACTCCAAGGTTAAGTTTTAAACTATGGGGAACCCTGTCGGTCTCATACGTTTAACATAGGGTACCTGAGGAAGGCTAGTACTCTTCCACCACAAAGGATGCACCACACAGAAAGACTTAATTCTCTCGGAAAATAACACGCTTGTAAACAGCCAGAAAGAAGTATGTGAAATTTTTAATGACTTTTTCATAAATGTTGCTAAAAATATTGGGGATGCAGAACAAGTAGATGAAAATCACCCAAGTATACAGGCAATAAAAGCAAATAAAACAGAATTACCACAACAACATCCATTTTCCTTTAAAGCTGTCACTGAAGACTTTGTAACAAAAAGTATAAAGAAAATAAATATTAAAAAAGCCACTGGTATTGATGGAATTTCTCCAAAACTCTTACACATCGCTTTACCAGTTATCAGCAAACCTCTAAGTCAACTAATTAACATGTCCCTATCAACATCAACTTTCCCTAACCAGCTTAAGATAGCACAAGTGACACCATTACACAAGAAGAATAGTTCATTAGAGAAGGGCAACTATAGACCTGTTAGTGTTCTTCCTGCAATCTCAAAAGTTTTTGAAAGAGCAATTGAAAATCAGTTAACAATGTTTTTTTAAAATGTTTTCAATCCTTTTTTGGCAGCTTTTCGGTCAGGTTTTGGATGTCAGTCAACTTTATTAAGAGTAATTGAAGATTGGAAACAAGCATTGGATAAAAACAAGTACACAGCAGCAATTTTAATGGACCTTTCTAAAGCCTTTGACTGCCTTCCTCATGAACTACTTCTTCTTAAACTAAAAGCATATGGTCTCTCAAAAGCAGCACGAGAGATGTTAAGTAGCTATCTCTCATGTAGAAAACAGTGTGTTAAAGTAGGGGAGCACACCAGCATCATGTCAAATATAATCAAAGGTGTGCCACAAGGGTCTATCCTCGGCCCCTTACTCTTTAACATCTTTATCAATGACCTCTTTCACTTTGTAAATAAATGTAATCTCTACAACTATGCAGATGACAATACTTTATCAAAATCAGATAAATCTTTAAATCATGTAATAGCAGCACTTCAAGATGACAGTAGATCTCTGATTAAATGGTTTAAATCAAACAAAATGCAGGCAAATCCAGAAAAATTCCAAGCTATCTCTGTTGGAAACAAAACACACAATGAAAACATAGTTTTTGATTTAGATGGGATAAAAATTTCATGTGATGAAGAAATAAAATTGTTGGGTATTACAATTGATTTTAAACTTTCTTTCAACACACATATTACCAATATTTGTAAAAAGGGAGCAAGGCAATTAAATGTTCTTAAACGAATAGGCAAACATCTTAGCAAATTAGGTAAATTAACCATATATCATTCATTTATTATGTCAAATTTTAGTTATTGCCCGTTGACATGGCACTTCTGCACTGAACAAAACACCCGCAAAATTGAAAAGATTCAGGAAAGAGCTCTGAGGTTTATCTATGGTGACTATAAAAGTACTTACAAAAACCTATTAAAACAATCTAAATTGCCTTCACTAAAAACCAGAAGAATGCGAACAATAGCTTTAGAAACTTTTAAAATTATCAACAAACTGTCCCCACTTTTTTTTACAAGATCTAGTTGTTATAAAAAAACCATTCATACAATTTTAGATATACAAATACAGCGGAAGTACCAAGACCTAGAACAACCAGGTACGGGATTAAATCTTTCAGATATGAGGCAGCAAAGCTCTGGAACTCTTTGCCAAACGAAGCAAGAAATATTACATCATATAATCTATTCTCAAATTATATTCAAAATTGGTGTGGGGAATTAAATTGTAAATGCAGCTCATGCAAATTCCAGCCTCTCCTGCCTAAATCTTAAAGTTTTGATCTAACTTCTAACTATGCTTCTAAGCTTACATGTACAAATTTAACTGTTTTATTTTTACTCCGCTCTGTCTCTTAGGTATGCATATTTATTTATTCTATGTATTTATCCATATTTTCATGTTTGTGTTGCAAACTGTTTTCAGTGATGCATGCTCATCTTAATATAGCTAGTCCCTGTGTATATATATGCATGACTTGTGATGTCTGTATACATGTATGCGTCCTGTTTTATTTCAAATTTCTGTTTTTATGTCTATGCATGCAATAATATATCATTAGTGCTTTGTGGGTTTTTTTTAATGCTATATAGTCGGTTAAAGAGCTCTTAGCTCATGTTTATTGTTTACCTGTATATAATTTCCGACTTTAAATAAAAATTACTTACTTACTTTTTTACTTACCATGTACATATATGTATCACTTATAACGTTTAAAAGCATATGATACATGGTAGCAGTACACAGAAAATTTATGATAAATGTACAGATCTATAATGTGTTTTTATACCGGTTACATACGTACAAGCATGTAGGTCACATACGGTTAATGTATGTGAAGTGTACGTTCAAAATGTTGCTGTTTAATTCAGAGCAATTGCGAATAGTCCTGAGTTTCAAATGTAAAAAAAATTACCGTGTGACGAAAAAAGTAATGGGTAATTTTCCTTATACACTGCTTTGCATGACTTTAATTCTCCTTCTTTGGAATCAAGCTGTTTAATCAGGTTTATTGGAGGATGCCGGGAATCAAAGAAAATCCGTATAGCCCTTGGTATAATGGCGTAGGCTAGGTGGGTGGTACGCAGAAAATTGCTTTCCAATTCTGACAGTGGGGAAGGTGTGGAACCTTTCGATACATTTCCTGCAAAATGATATGTTTCAAAATGCATTGCATGATATTGACTTATAACAATTGTATAAATATTGAGCAGATCACCCTAATTCTTACTTTATTTATAGAGCACAATATGCAATTCCGTAATTCCGGGAGATTTACATCGCAGCACGTATCCTTTTTAAGGATGTTAGAGTATTTTGATCATTTCCGTTTTATCTATTTGGAGTCCAGAATTATTTTTCATAACAAAAAGGAAGTATCTTTTGTTTTTAGCATCGTTTTTCACCGTTAAAGTTCACCGTGAGACATTCTTTCTCGTGCACTCGTTAGTTAATGCCGTTTTCTCAGTTATTTGCCAAAACTCGCCTCTGACGAATTATTGAATAAAGCAGAGTTCAATGTTTTGTGATATTTGAACGAAAATTCAAGTTTTACTCCAAAAATTCAATTTCCCTCAAATTATACCCGGTTTAGTACAGTTTTAACATGTTATTTGTACAAATAAATACCTTTATTTTAAGTAGTGATTAACGTTGTGCCAATTAGTTTGAGGTTTGTACTAAATTTTAACAGATGAACTAGACTACAAAGAAATACATGTCATTTCAAGGTACCGTCTTTCAGGGCAGTACTTAATTGTGATTCGTCATACAAATGATTTCAGACAGGAAATTCAGGAGGGGGGTCGTGTTCAATACCGGGTGTGCTCCGTTGCGTATTAACAATTAAGATTTTCTCTACCATTTACCCCTAAATCCCCTTTATCAAATTATCCATACCAAAAATGCCTGTGGTATAATCAACATTGTTTCATATAGATTGTATTGAACAGGTTTGATATACCTTCATGATATGTCATTGCTTTGAACAAATTGATCCTATCCACCAGCCGATTCATCCCAATGCTTTTGAGGTCTTCGTGGGTTAATTTGGGCAGAAGTTCAAACGTTACTCCATTGGACTTAAAGACTGTCAGAAAATGTGGCAATTCAGCTTTGGTGAGAACTTCCTTCAACTCGTTCTCTTCTTCTGTGGTAGGATTCTCCATCACGGATAACTTTGTTCTATTGCACTCCTCACACAGACTAAACTCTGAAAAACACCGTAAAGCATTCCTCTAATGTTCATGATATACCGAATACACAACATATATATGAAAGAAATGACTGGACTAAAAGCAGGGGAGGGACTGTCGCCATTAAATGTTCAGTTTATGAATAACAAATGATAATGATGCGTGAAAGCACGGTCAGTTTCATATCTAGTTCACAATGTGGTTCTGAAAACATATATACATGTAGCAGTATTCTTCAGATAAAATACAAATTAGTATATAAGGTTAAGTTACATACAAACGCTATATACATATCACATAAAATTGTAAACAAAAACAAATGTATGTTTTCAATTTCCACCTCAATTTCTAGAATTAGCTTATACAAAAGTTTCTAATGTTGGGTTGTTCTTTTTTTAATTCCAGCATATCATTTGTCAACTGTGAACAGTAAATCGTAAAAAAAAAAAAAATATTTCATCTTATTGTGTCTTTGCCTTCTGGATATAATTATATAGATTTACTTTGAATTAATATGGCAGATTTATGACTGTTTTCATATTCTTATGAAGCAGAGTTTATTTAAAACCTTCTACATGAGAGGAAATATTCTCATGCCGTAGCCTTCAACTCGACTAGACTTTAATGGAAAGCGGAAATATTCATATCTGGTGATTAGTCATCCAAAACATTACTTCGTTAAACACCACTCTGTCCCACGCACAAGTACTCTGAAGTTGATATAAAAAATATATACTGCAGTTCCCCATTGACAATACCTTCGTAGTCTTTGGTGATCAGGTCTATCAACACTCTGTTAGAATTCCCATGGGCACGAATTGTGTTCCTTTGTTGGCTGGCTTGTTTTTATATTCATATGAAGCAGAATTTATTTTTAAAAAAAACGTCTACATGAGAAGAAAAAATATCTTGCTGTGGCCACAAATGCGACCTTTAGATATATCGATGACGTCTATTAACAATGATAACTTTCATTCATATATCGATTTGATATATCCCTGTGAACTCGAAATAAAAGACACCACAGAGTCGTCCATTTCTGCTTCATACTTAGATATTTTATTGAAAATTGATATTAACGGCAAACTAACAACGCTTTATATCAAACGGGATGATTGCAGCTTCTTCATCGTCAACTTGTCATATTTATTTGGCAATATTCCATTATTACCTGCACATATTGTTTATATCTCTCGACTGATTTTATACGCAAAAGGTTATATGGAGAAAGTCATTCGTAATCCTTTAAGAGTTATTGTTCTTAGCTTACAAAAAGTGTAAGTTTCTTCTTCCGTATACTGGCCACCTTCGTTTAATGACCAATACTCTGCCAGTTGTATGTCTCTATAGATGTTTAGTTTTATGATGGGGTCAAGGTACCGTTATGAATAGTTCTTAATGCATATCATGTTCTTAAAATAAACTTACTCGTCGTAATTTCTAATACGACTCCCCATTTAGGCAAGGAGTAGGACATTTAATATGACTGTGCTTGGGTAAGAAATATTTTACTTACCTACCTTTTAATCTCTAAGGTGATGTTCCCGGCATGGTTCCGCAGAGATGACCAAATACTTCAGAGTTCTGTACACTAAGACAACTCCCTAAAAGCTATTATGGGATATATCTACTTACAAAATGTGTCAATGTTTAAAATAGTTCCTGGATAATAGGGCTACACAACGTTCCGTGAGATTTAACGAGATTTCGATTCTAGCGATAATCTTGTAAACCAGATGCTCGGCTATTTCCGTACAAGGTACCTAACTAGATTTAGGACACCTTTCGATTCAAGTCTCATTTTACGATAAGTTTGCCATTCATCTTCACCTTTGTGATATAAGTCGCTTTAATAGACATTGTCCTTGCTGATGTATAGTTCCCAGTACCCTACACGAAGCCCCATGGCTATAAACTACTCATTTATTCATCGATTCCTATCGTTTCACATTTTCAGACGATTCATCAACTACAACAACTTCCGGTCGTAAGAGCTAAAAGTTAGAACGTAATTTGATTGGTTACTAATTAAAGTCACAAACTTGAAGGTAAAGGTCATGGCGTTGACAGCAACGCAACAGCTGATCTTGGAAAACGTAAAAAAAAATGGCCATTCTTTACTGGTTTTGGGGCAAAGTGGCACAGGTAAAAGTTATTTAGTGAAGGAAATCGCTAGAGCATTGGCTCACGATAGAAAAACCGTGTCAATAACAGCAACGACCGGAATTGCCTCACTAAATGTTGGCGGCCAGACTGTACACTCTTGGTCCGGAATAGCTGATGGTAGATTTACTAATGAAGATCTTGTTTTTCGGCTAAATACAGATGAAAATTTCAAAAAATACAAAAATAACATTTTAACAACCAGCTGTTTAATAATTGACGAAATTTCCATGCTTTCAATGAAACTATTTGATCAAATTGAATATATTTGTAGGAAAATTTTGAAAAATGATATTGTATTTGGAGGAATGCAGGTTATTGCTGTGGGGGATTTTTTTCAGCTTCCTCCAGTTCCAGACTTTCTTAAAAATGACAGTGGTGACTATTGTTTTAAATCAGAAGCCTTCACTAAAAAAATTTGTCATAAATTCATTCTGAGTGAAGTTCTGCGCCAACATCAGCCTGATTTCATTAAGGCAATAAATGACGTTTCTAGGGGGGATTTACCAAAAGAAACACATGATTTGTTACACAGACTTAGCCGTCCCCTACCACCAGGTCCTGAGCCTATTCGTTTGTGTGCCAGAAATTTTGATTGTTTCATGTACAATGCCATGAAGTTGATCGATTTAGAGGGGGACGAAATTGTTTACAATTCAGTTGATGAAGGTGATATGTCTAAACTTGAAAAACTTTCTGTTCCAAAGAAATTACATCTGAAAATTGGTTGCCCTGTTATGTTGCTGAAAAATCTTAGTGTTAAACTTGTTAATGGATTAAGGGGAACTGTTACAGGCCTGTCAAAAAACAATGTAACTGTAAATTTTTCGGGGGGGCCTAATTCTGAAAATGTGATAACAAATTTTAAGCCAGAAACATTTTTGTTATACAGTTGTACTGATGGCAAGGTTGTTGCGTCAAGACAACAGTACCCCCTGTGTCTTGCATACAGTATCACCATACACAAATCTCAGGGTTTGACCTTGCAAAGAGTGGAAGTAGATGCCAGCAATATTTTTGCAGCAGGCCAACTTGGTGTTGCAATTGGTAGAGCTACTGAAAAAAAGGGGTTGAGAGTTTTAGGTTTCAATGACTCATCTGTAATCAAACATGATCCTAATTTATACCAGTTCTATGAAAACACTGGTATCCCCAAATTTGATACTCAAGGAAATCTTGGATGTTGCAGGGCTATGTATTCATATTCAGATACCACAGGGGAGCACAATATTTCTGAGGGTGAAATTGGTCATGATGAATTATCAGATTTCAGTGACAATGAGATGAGTGAAATTGACTTCTTATTGTCTCCTGATTCTGATGTTGTTGAACCAACACACCATGAACCATTTGAAGAGATCATAGACAATGCACAAATTTCTGCTCTTTTCAAATCTGAAAGTCAGCTGGCACCTTCAGATAAAATTTTGAGTAATATTTTTGAAAACATCTTACAAAAACAACCCAATGAGTTGAAGTATTTTGTCAATAAACTTTTCTCTGAAATTAAAGATTTATTTGTGCAAAACTGTGATGATGTGTCACAAAAACCCACTGAAGCAAAAACTTGGACAAAATATTATTCAGCTGTATATCATTTTTCTGTTTCGGAGACCTATGTTTCCCTTGTCAAAGCTCTTTTTCAATGTGAGCCTTCAAGTCAGCACTTTGAAATGTGTAGCAAAATCTTTGATAGAGTCACATCTGAAGTTCTAAAAAGGCAGAGTGATCTTATTTCACCGAGTAATCCCTCTCCCTCCCCAATAAAAGAAATGTCCGATTCAGGAAGAGGCAAGCTTAGGTATATATTTGGGAGGTGCATCGCAAAAAGTCGTTTCCATTACATGAAACAATCTATGAATAGTGTGTATAAATCAACACATAGAAATCAAAACTCAAAATTATTTTTGAAAGTTAAAATGCTTGACTCTCTTACTGAAACGTACGCATTTCTTGAAAATTCTTCAAAGTATAAAGAAACACTATTTCAAACACAGAGAAAACAAAACTTGACAAATGGATTGACAAACATAAAAGATCAATCATTTGAGTTTATCATGAAAGTAGAAAACAAAAGGTCTTCTTTACAAAATGAACAGACTTTTCCAGCACTGGGCGCAGATTTGCTGAATTATACTCGAAATGAAATTTTGAATGACCTAGGTATTTTTGAATTTTGGAAAAGGTTGTTTTCTGATTTTGAACCTAAAGACCCTATCTTTAAGGTTAACATTGAAGATGCTAATGAGTGTCTGCTTGAATTGTTCAAAGACATTATTGAAAGATTCTGCAAAATTGCAGATAATGAGTTTAGGAAAAAATTGCTTCATGTCCTAAAAAAAACAAAAACTGAACGACTAAGGAGGAGAGTTGATTTAAAGCAGAATGCATCATGTACGCTTAAAATGAACAGTTTACTTGAAGACAAATCTGAGTGCAAGCGCAGCTCTCATTTGAAACTTAAATCACTTATTTTTGATAGTGGCAAGTCATGTTTGCAAAATTTTACCAAAAAAGACTTATTAAAATTATGCTCTGCATATGGTATTCAAGTTTCCTCCTCAGCAAAAAATGATAAAATCAAAGAAATGCTTTGTTCAATAGTGGCGTCTTCAGATGAGATTACACATCCACTGTACTTGAATGAATGTGGTACTATAGAAAATCTCCCCCATCAAACATTGACCTCTGCCCCAGAACCTGCCATATCTACATTTTCTCAGAGTGAGCCTGCCTCATCATCAACACATTCAGAATCACCCCCTTGTACTAGTACATGTATTTCTGGAAACCCAAAGAAAAACATAAAATCAAGAAAAAGAAAGCCTACAAAATTTAGGTTTACAAAGAAAAAATGTAAACAAGCAGATAAATGTCAATTACAATGTCCTTTATGTGAAAAGAAATATGAAGATGGGGAGGACTGGGTAGCGTGTGATTTATGTGACACTTGGTACAATCGCCAGTGTCTTAACATTTCTGATGATCAATGGATAGGAATTGAACAGGAAGACTGGTATTGCCCTCTTTGTTTGAAATAACAAAGTCAAATTTCTCAATGAACTGACTTCACTTAACAGTAATTAATTTACCAAAATAACATACTTCTTAGTCATCTTCAGAGAATTTTATTGAGAATTTACATAGCATTGCATAAACATGTTTCATATTAATGTAGTCATATTGAGTACATTGATGCTATGAAATGCTAGGAAAATGTCAATTATGTTTCTGTCTTTGGTCTCTTTGGAGGGAGTGAAAGAGCAAATGGTTTTGCAGAATGTTTACCAGCATTTGATTTTGTTGAGGTTGTTTTCTGACCAAGAATGATGCTATTTATTCCGGTCCTGTACTCATTGTTGTTGGGGTTAGTATTTGCACCATGATATAAAGCACACTGCTGACAGAAAATGTTCTCAATTATGTCACTATTAATTCGACTCGGAGCAATTTCAATTTTCAACTCAAGGAGACTCTTTTTTACAAGTGACATGAACCCATGGTATGTGAAATCAATGTCTTCTCTTGTTTCCATGGTAATTAGGGACTTGTGTCTCTTATTTTTTTCATCATCTTGTAAGTGTTCACTTTCCCAAGCCTTAAAGTAGTTGTAAACCTCAGTAAATGATTTAAGTCTTGTATCATTGATGTCTTTGATTGGTCTTGAATCATTAAATAAAGACACAATGGAGCTTGTGTACTTCAGAAATTGAAGAACACTTGTCATCTCTGCTTGTCCAGCAGCATTCAGTGTCTGACTGTAGCAAGTCATTAAATTCAACATATCTAAATCAAGTGTCTCAAATGCTAACTTATTCCGCATTTTCTGGGCATTGTTGGGGAAAATATGTTCATCACTCAGTTTATGGTGAATTCTAAAACCATTTGTGCAGTCCCACTGGTATGCATCTACCCACATTTTCCATATTATATAATGGCCATTTACTGTGAGAAGCCTTTGATGACTGGACAAAAAACCACTGCTTAAAACACTGTTCCTTATTTTTTTAATCAAATGAGATGGGTCCATCAAAAATATCATTGTTCTAGTAGGGTTTTTGTAACATTTTGCTATCATTTTATGCTCAGCTGGATTGTTGTCAGGGAAGTGCATTTTGACAAATGCCCTGTTATTAGCAGAACCATCTAGGCTAGAGTAAATAGGCTGGAATCCCCATGAATGCAAAGCATCGACACAGGTCCAGAATGTAAGAAAAATGTCAGCAGGTGGTGCCTGAGTGTTAGGAAAATTGGCAAAAGGCCATCTGAAACCTGTGAGACCAGTAAAAACAAACTGTAAAACATGGTTGGCTAATTCACATTCAGCCTTTCTTGTATTTAACACTTGCATTTGTTTGACATGAGTTCCACTGTCTGAAAGACCTATAAACTTTGTTTCATTTTTGTTGTTGACAATTTGGAGATCTTCTTGTATTGCCATCTCATCTAATATCAAACCACCATAGTATCCTTTTACTGTTAAGTTTTGGGATTTGGCCTCATTATTCATCCATGACATCATGTCAAAGGATATCCCAGGTTTTTGATGAACTGCATTTTTGTATCTTTGAAGTAATGATTCACATGGCAAATGTAACCAATTATTTTGTGTTAAATCTCTGTATGCTGCTGGATTTCTATTGTACAGACTTAAAGCTATGCAAATGACATCCTTGTCCCATCTCATTCCTGTTTTACTTGTATTGGAAGCAATGATTTGAGAATGTATCAATGTTATCTGATTTTGCTTCAAATTTGGAGCCAATATTTTTAATTTTTCCAATACTTCCTCTGTTGAAAATTGGCAGACATTTTCTTTATCAGATATTTTAGACTTGCAGTAGTAGTTTTTGTTTCTAAAAACTTTTTGGCATTTTTCACATACTGATGATCTTGACATTAATTGAATGAAATGATTACAGTCTTTGGATCTTAATATTGTTACAGTTTCACCATTTTGTTCACAGATCTCTTTGGTACATTTTGAAATGTTTGTATATTTGTTTTCATAATTATTTGATATGTCATACCCTTGACATGGACGAATTACTTTCATACATCGGAATAATGCTGGAACAGAGCTTATATTGAAATCTACCTCTTGTGGAATATTGTAATGTAAAAGACAATCTAAATCTTTGTTATCTAGACATATTGAGATTTTGTTGCTTCTCGATATTTTCAACTGTAAAAAGGAATTCCTCCCATTAAACTGGATATTTAAAAAATGTCCGAATACAAGTGTATCTGCCTCTCTCTTCAAAACAAACCAATCATTTGGTATCATGTTTTCTAAATTTTCAAATAATACTTCAGATCTATCAATATGAGAAGCAAGTACAACATTTCTGTAGCTGTTAACTGGTTTTCCATCTACTTCGCTTCTTGTTGTAGATCTCACAGCATTGGGGAACAGTTTTAAAACCAAATTACTGAGACTCTTGGGATCTTTTATTCCTTGAGTTTTTTCATTTTTAAATGCGCTACATATCTTTTCTAGACTTAGGTTTCCACCAGCAACTTCTTTGATATTTTCACTTAACCTGCAGTAAATAAAACTTATCAAGCCCTAATTTCAATTTGTATGTTATGCAAAATCATCAATGTTTTCCTAGACTTTTAATATCAGGCTCATTACACACTATACTTGTGCCTTCCTGTCAGTGTATATTCTCATTCATTTTTTTTTTGGAAAATGTATTTGTTTAATTGTGCTCTTAAATAATACATGTACCATAATTATCTTAATGACTTCATTGTTACAAATTTCGTTGTAATTTTTCTGCACAAAGAGAACATATTTTGTTTCAATTAAGAAAATGTTGTGTAATTTTGTGTGAAATTCACAGGAATCTTTATATACAATTATATATACATGATTATTTTCATATTTATAAATCTATTCAAAATTTTGTAACCTTATTAATGTATGGGAAGAACACTATATGAAGGAAAGATTATATATGTATGATAACAATAACAATATTACTGCATTATTATTACTATTGGTATATCTAGTTATTAAAGGGGAATATCAAAATTCTTATTTAGAGTCAACCACAATATTGCAGAATTTCTTGAAGAAATATATTTGTTAGATATGTTTGAATAAAAATTGGTTTTGTTTGTTTCTGTTATTGTTTGTGTATTCTATCTGTTTGCATGTTGTTTACTTGACACTTTGGCACATTTTTTTATGTCACCACTTGCTGGTAATTTAAGGCTCCAAATTGTTTAGAATGACATGCTCTAAGTGTCAGAGAGTAGATGCAGTATTAAGGGTTCTTTTTTCATAGCACACTGCGTATTTTAAATAGTCTATTATGAAAGGTGCACCATATACAAGAAAGTTGGTCACATTCTTACAACAGGCCTGGGGCAATGGTAATGTGTAATGGTAATGTAATGACACCCAATTTCATTGTATTATGGTTTTACGCTGTTTTGACATTATGTCGACCATTTTACGGTGGGAATAAATGGGCCATTTTTGCATTGCAAGTAATGGTAGTGCATTACTTGTAGAAAATATACTGTAATGCACATATTACATTCCATTACATTACTTCAAATATTTGATGATATTTCGGAGGTTTAGATTAATGCATTATATTAGTGATTGACTTTTAGACTTTATGACAAAAAGATCAACCTCATGTATATTAATGTCTTTCAAGTTAACAGTATAAAATTTAATGAACAGCATTTTCATTCTAATACCTAAGGAACACTTCAAATTTTCATTTAGCATTTCCCTAAGGGTATTTTTAAGGTTTCAAAGTAAACTGTTGTGAATTGTTTTCAGAAATTGTTCTTTCTAATTGAGTGACATTTTCATTCTTGAATTAAACATTGAGCAGTCAACCAATTAGAATAGCCTACAGATACTAAAGGAAATTTTAAAGTGTTGTAATGTAATATAATCATAAATAATGTGTAATATAATGCATTACACTTCAAAATAGGGGTAATGATAATATGGTAATGTCAAAATTTTCTAAGTAATGATAATGTAATGCACTACACTGATCTATGTAATTGACCCCAGGCCTTTCTGACAACTTGCATGCATGCAAGGGAGCATATATTTCATTAACACAGGCACTTATTAAGGAGGGGGTCCATGTATGAAACAAGTGCCTGTGTTCATAAGCTAAATTGTACCTATTATGTTCTGGATCCCCAAAAGGATTTATATTTGCAGTGAACAAATCACTAATGGCAAAGAAAGAAAATTAAAATTTTCACAGAGCAGGAAAACTTTTTTATTAAATTAATTCTATAATTATTATATTGAAAATGAAATTATTGGGGGGGGGGGGGGGGGTAATCAAGAAATTGGAGAATTAGACCTTTCTTAAACAAAGGAAAGAAAGAGGTGGAAAAGAATATTGAATTAATATTTAAATAAATATTTAAAGATTTTTGAATACTTTTTTTGCAATTTCACAACTAGCCAGAGTTTACCACCACCACCACCACTCTGAACATTCACATCTTATATAGTTAAAAAAAATTACAATTCTTAAAATATTGATAAATGGTTTACCATAAGGCTAATGGATAACAATCCATTATTATGATTTTTCCCTCGTTTACATTTCCCTCCAAAATTCTCTAGATTTTACCTATTCATTCGGTTGTCTCTGGATTTATTATAGTCTTAACACTAAAGTTTAAACGAAAGTCTTTTTTTTTCAACAGACCTCAATTACTTTTATGTTAGTCTTACTTAGGCCTAAAAATTATATTATTCCATAAAATAATTACTTTTTATTTTTCACACGCAGTATGTATTATCTCTATAAAAAAAAATTGTCCGTAGATCTTACGACCGGAAGTTGTTGTAGTTGATGAATCGTCTGAAAATGTGAAACGATAGGAATCGATGAATAAATGAGTAGTTTATAGCCATGGGGCTTCGTGTAGGGTACTGGGAACTATACATCAGCAAGGACAATGTCTATTAAAGCGACTTATATCACAAAGGTGAAGATGAATGGCAAACTTATCGTAAAATGAGACTTGAATCGAGAGGTGTCCTAAATCTAGTTAGGTACCTTGTGGTATTATTAAGGAGGGGGCCCATATGTATGAAACAAGTGCCTGTGCGCTGGAACCAGAATCCTAAGTAGGAAAATTTGATATGGAGAGAATACGCGGATTTCGGCTGTCCCTAACTTTTATGCATTTAATGCAGTTCTATCAATTTGTTTCGTCACAACTAGCGGCACAATATTAAAACATAACTGAAAATGAATTCACATACGAGATGCATAGAAACCAATACGATTAACATGATCTTGCTGTTCTGGGTAAACCCAAGGTCACAAGGTCATTGATCTTGGTATGATATGAAGAATTTGCTTTAAGAAATATACGTACAGAATATGAAAGCTCCATCTTAAATACTTCGGGAGATATAGTTCTGAAGATATTCAACAGATTATGTGTTCTTAAAAGGAAGTCAAATTTTAAGGTCACGGGGTCAAAGTCATAGTATGAATTCGAAATCAAAAGTCTTGCCATAAGAAATCAAAATTATATACAAAATATGAAAGATCGACCTTGAATAGTTAAGAAGATATTGAATTGGTCAGATGTTTAAAATGTAGGTCCAGCTCTAAGGTCAAGGTCACAAGGTCAAACTTAACAAAATAAGGTTTTGTCATAAAGAACTATATGCAAAACATGAAAGCCCTACCTTAAATAGTTCAGGAGAAATCGAATAGGTCAGGGACCTTTTTTAAAGTAGGTCAGACTCCAAGGTCAAAAGATCAAACACCATTGTTTACAAGGTCTTGCCATAAAGAATCTATATACAGAATACGAAAGCCCACCTAAAATAGTTCCGGATATATTTGATATGTTATGTTTTCTTATAATTAAGCCTTGGAGTCTGACCTACTTTAAAAAAGGTCCCTGACCTATTCGATTTCTCCTGAACTATTTAAGGTAGGGCTTTCATGTTTTGTATATAGTTCTTTATGACAAAACCTTATTTTGTTAAGTTTGACCTTGTGACCTTGACCTTAGAGCTGGACCTACATTTTAAACATCTGACCAATTCAATATCTTCTTAACTATTCAAGGTCGATCTTTCATATTTTGTATATAATTTTGATTTCTTATGGCAAGACCTTTGATTTCGAATTCATACTATGACTTTGACCCCGTGACCTTAAAATTTGACTTCCTTTTAAGAACACATAATCTGTTGAATATCTTCAGAACTATATCTCCCGAAGTATTTAAGATGGAGCTTTCATATTCTGTACGTATATTTCTTAAAGCAAATTCTTCATATCATACCAAGATCAATGACCTTGTGACCTTGGTTTTACCCAGAACAGCAAGATCATGTTAATCGTATTGGTTTCTATGCATCAAAAGATCAAACACCATTGTTTACAAGGTCTTGCCATAAAGAATCTATATACAGAATACGAAAGCCCACCTAAAATAGTTCCGGATATATTTGATATGTTATGTTTTCTTATAATTAAGGTCAGAAGGTCAAGGATCAAGTTATGAAATATAAGGTCTTGCCATAAGAAATATACATGTATATACAAGATACGTGTATGTAAGATCTGCCTTAGGTAATTAGTTCAGGACATATTGTATAGGTCAGGTTTTTACATAAATATAGGTAAAACTTCCCTCTTAAGATCAAAATATCACACACCATTGTATCACATGAAAGGTATTTCCTTAAAGAATGTATACACAAAATATGAAAACCCTAGCGTCAATAGTTCAAGAGATATCTTCAAACATTCTACCTATACATGTCTGTTGTAACCAGGGGTCCGTGTTTGTCCAACTATCTATTTTGTATTCCTTATGGGAGTTATGAAATTGATCACTGTTAATTATCTTCACCTTTCATGTATATACCAGCATATAACACTATGATCCCCTATAGTGGCCCCAACCTACCCCGAGGCCATCGTTTTAACATACTTGAATCTGCACTATGTCAGGAAGCGTTCATGTAAATTTGCATTTTCATGGCCCAGTGGTTCTTGAGAAGATTTTCCCTATATACTCGCATGAAAACCTTGATCCCCATTGTGGCCCCATTCTACCCCCGGAGGCCATCACTTTTACAAACTTGAATCTACACTATGACAGGAAGCTTTCATATGAATTCGAACTTTTCTGGCCTAGTGGTTCTTGTGAAGAAGAGTTTTAAAGATCTTGCCTATATACTCGCTTGTAAAAGCTTTGATCCCCTATCGTGGCCCCATTCTACCATCGGGGGGTCATGATTTTGACAAATTTAAATTTGCACGATGTCAGGAAGCTTTCATGTAAATTTGAACATTTCTGGACCAGGGGTTCTTGAGAAAAATATTTTTAAAGATGTTCCCTATATACATGTATATACTAGCGGAGAAAAGAAACTGTGCATTATAAAATTTAGTATAATTTTTCTATATATTCATAAAATCTAAACAATCGATAAAGATGATGTTTTTTAACAATATCGGATAGTACCAGACTCAGATGCACGGATTTTTTTCATGGTTAGTGAACATATGTTGTTTATTGAAGTGTTCGTACGCACGAGTTTTACTGGTCAATACTGTTTGGAGTAAGAAGTGTAAAAGGTTTGTTTGGACACTATTCGTTAAGGAGAGCACTTTAGCTTTGACAAAATTTACCCTTCTGTCATGCCACGACTCAGCGAAAACCAACGTAATTGTGTTGTTGGGATGCTTCAAGCTGGAGTGGTACAAAATATTGTAGCAAGACACTTTGGAGTTCATCGGAACACCATCCAGTCATTATGGAGACGTTTCCAACAATCTGGTAACACTCGGGATCGACCACGTTCTGGGCGTCCTCGTGTGACGTCGCGTCGATAGGAAAACACATTAGACTTGTACATCTGCGAAATCGTTTCCAGACAGCAAGTTTGACTACTCGTAACATTCCTGGACTTTAACCAATTAGTCCAAAAACTGTGTGTAATCATCTGCGCGAGCACAACATCAGACCAAGACGTCCAGCGGTGCGCCCAATACTGTTTCAACGTCATCGTATCGCTAGACTAGCATGGTGCAGACGACATCTGTGATTCAGAATACAGGACTGGGCCAATATTCTGTTCACTGATTAATCCAGATTTCATTTGGATAGAAGTGACGGCCGTTATAGAGTGTATCGTTGCGTTGGGGAGCGGTACTAGGACCCTTGTGTTGTCCAACGTCAACAATTCGGTGGAGGTAGCGTTATGGCGTGGGGTGGAATAACAGCACGTGGAAGGACCCCTCTACAAATTGTGAATAGAAATCTCACTGGCGTACACTATCGAGACGAAATTATTCAGCGCCATGTGATACCCTTCACACAGAGACAGCAAAATCACATCACTCTGCAGCAAGACAACGCAAGGCCACATGTTGCAAATGTAGTCAGGGACTTTTTTGCCTTGCCTTGACCAGCTGTTTTCCCCGATTTATCGCCGATCGAGCAAGTCTGGGATGAAATGGAACGACGTCTACGCTGTTTACCAAATCAGTCAGTGACATTGGCTGATTTAGGTCAGGCTTTAACCAACATCTGTTACAACATCCCTCAAGCATTTCTGAACACTTTAGTTGCATCAATGACGCACCGTTGTCAAGCATGCATGAATGCAAATGGTAGTCACACGCGTTATTAACTGTTAATTCAAGTTCGAATAACAGTGCATTTCGAGTGTGCTGAGATTTACGTTATTCGACGTTAACATTAATGGATTATGAAATGTTGTAAGAAATACATTTGTTAACAGTATTGCAAAAAATAAAATTTGTTCGTTGTTAATTTTTTTTTTTTTTTTTTTCATATATTAAATAATGCACAGTTTCTTTTTTCCGCTAGTATATATACTCTAAACACTTTGTAGAAATATTTCGACCGTGTTAGGGTCGTCTTCAGTCGTGTTTCATATATCAGTTAATAGGTGTTTTATTATACCAATTGGGAAAGTAGACTTTACTTGTGTCACACATACCAAAGTGAAGTTTACCCGTCTCCATTGTGGTTTGGTAAACTAATTAGAGTTATCGGACTTTTACGTCACTGATTTGATAACACTAAAGATATTCCGAAAACAAAAATAACGTGGGAAAATATAGCATCCGGTAAATAGTTTCGAGACTATTTTCCTAAGGCAGATAGTTCAGAAACTATTTCACGGCTAGAGTTATCCAGAAGAAATGGCTGCGCCTCGGAAAATAGTTGCTGTCTTGGGGGACAATAAACTTGCTATTGTCGTCATAACCAGTAAATAGGTGTATAATATGTTGTATGTATACATATTTAAACATAATAGAGATAACAAACTAACAAACGAAATAATGTTCAATCAGACACATAATCTAACACACATTTTCGGTCAATACACACATAAATTCCAAATTACAAGCACCGGTGTAATTAACACATCTGTAATCAACATAGGACTGTAATCAACATGGTGTTTATTACCGTAATCAATACAGAACTTTGTAGAAGTGTAATGTACACCGTGGTGATAGGTGCAACTAACACTGTGTTTATAGATATTGGATTTTCTTCACTTTAGCATTGTTAATCTCAGCCACAAAGAGGTTGTCGTTGATGTCCACACATAAACCCCATGAAAAGAATAAATTCTGAATGTAACGGATAAACTGTCCGTCCTGATCTAGGATGTGGATACGGTGATTGTGAAAGTCCGCTGTCAGGATGTGACTCTGGCTGTCTGTAGTGATGCCGGCTGGATTAAATGATTCCTCGGTATTAGAGGGATGACCAGTGTATCTAAAGCGGAGTTTTCCTGACTGATTGACCACCACTACTGAACTAGCTCCACCGTCAGCCACACATATATCCAGGTTTCTGTTCTCGCTGATGTATTTATCATTATAACCAGATGAATAGAGAGGACGACCCTGATCATCAAACTGGATGGTTTGTTTCTCTGTGGAGCCAGAGTAACGCACAACTTTGGATTGTGTCCAGTCATCACTGATCATGGTAACCAGGAGGTCATCAGAGGAGGTACAGCAAACATTAAGAGGTACCCACCCCTGCAGTGTGATCACGGTCCGTATCTTTTTATTCTTCACTAGGTTTACAGTTTCATCATCACAATCAGTATAAACAAGATTTCCGTCCCGTGTCACTGCTATATCATCTGGTTCGTTCCCCGACTTGGTTTGTATTGATGTCAGTAGTTCACCCTTGAGGTTGAGGAGCTTCATGATTTTGTCTTCCCCCTGTGTCCAGACTTGTTCCTCATTGAGACAACTAACACTGCGTAGTCTGTCATACCCAGTGTCAATGGTGGCGGTGAGTAGCGGTTCAGCGAGCAAAGATCTGGCTGTTGTAACGGATAATGAAGTTAATGAACCAAACATCTCGGTAACTTTTTCTGTGCTAATTGTTGGCGTAGATAAGATTGGTAATGTAACTATGATTTTAGGAGGCAGTTTATTGAATTCATCATTTCTAGATTTGTAAGTTGATGTTAAGGATGATATATCATCAGTGTCCAGAATATTTTTCATTTCTAGAATGACCTGTTTGATTTCAGTCATTCTGTGCGTGATTTCGCCTGTGTGCTGCTCTAATACAGCAAGATGTTTAGTTTTCATTTCCGCAATGTCTGCTTTCCGTTTGTTGACAGTGGCGGTGACCTCGCGATGCAAGACTTCTCCTTGTTGGTCAGCAGCTGTGGCAAGTTTCCCGTAATTCGTTTCTACTTTGGCTTTCTCTATTTGGACATCGGAGGAAATTTCTTCATATCGGGGATAAATTCTGTTCTCAAGTTGTTCTAAATCTTTCTGTATACGCTGTTTTTTAAAGCCGAGTTTTTCGAGAATATCTGATATATTGTGACCTTTGTGCTTACTTGAGGAGATGCAGGTAACACAAACAGGAATGTCACATTTTTCACAATAAATTTCGCAATCTTTGTTGGCGTGTTTCACACATTTTGAGTATTTAGGAGTAAACTTTCTGTGTAAATGATAGGGTACGATATCGTGTTTTTTGGAGGAATCTGAGATATGTTTGCGGACACAGTCAGTACAAAGATTTATATCACAATGTTCACAGCCATATTGTAGGGGGTCAGTTTCACAGAGGTCACACAGTAAGACGTCCTGAGCACGCGGGTCCATCTCTGGGGTCAGGGGTCACATGAGTTGTTAACTGTCAATAAAAGAAATCAACTTTAACATTAATGTGGATTGTCTAAAACAATATATTTCCATTTAGCGATGCGTTGTAAGTAATACTCGTATATATTATCAAGGTTTTATATCGAAATAAGAAATACATGGCTGGCTTTCTTGTTTGTATCATACATGAAATATATACATAGGAAGAATGGGTTAATTTCTACAGAATTACCGAAACCTAATTACAATTCAGGATAAGTACACTATGCTATAAAGCCTGAATGTTTTATTTAAAATTTATAGATGGAATGTTTGATATATGAGGATCATAAAATGTATAATATAGATATATACCCCCACCCCCGCTGCACTCTGAATTACATGAAATTAAGATGATCACTGTAAGCATATTTATCTCAATTTTGATAATTTTACTCATTCAGTACAATTTTGTAATACATTTCTTACACTTAAGTTGTTGTACAATGTGTATTGTAAAATAATGTTGTCAAACCTGTAAATATCCAAAATGGCCTCTTAAGCTCTTTACAGCCACCTTTTCCTGGTATATCGACCTGATGATGATGATGAGTGAATTTAATGTACCGGCCCAACTACACTATATTTATAGTCCTTCCGTCCTGTCACGTGATTTAAACGGGAAATGCGATGATTTACCCAAATAAACCAAATTTCATTTGCATAGCCACTCAAACTTTGTATCATAAGTAATGAGTACATTTATAACGGAGGGGTATTTATGAGAGAGAGAGAGAGAGAGAGAGAGAGAGAGAGAGAGAGAGAGAGAGAGAGAGAGAGAGAGAGAGAGTTGCTTGTTAAGTGTCGGATAAAAAAAAGTTGGTGGTAGCAGTTACCCAAGTCCCCCCATTAGATCCGCCACAGTTCTTTACCTGGCTTTCTCTGTGGATTCCAATTTCGATTTCAAATGGCAAACGGATGTATAACTAATGTTTTTAGATATCGGAATTTTAACACCAGTTTCGCGTCCCGCTCGGATCGTTGTTTGGCGGTATTAATCAATTGACCTGGGAAAAACTCTTCTATGTAAATGCGGGTATATCTAGCTACAACAGTTCTTGTTTGTAAATCAGCAATTTTTACATTTGTAAATAATATATTAAAATGTAAATATGTGTAATCAACTGATAGAAAAGGACGAAAAGTGTTCTCTATCATATGGCGGCTGACTTTCACATTCTAGAAGTGGCGGGGGAATTATTGTAATTCTAACCACTATCTACAAACCCCGAGTTTAGCTTGGAAGTCTACAGAAAATTACCCAAACACTATACACATGTATTAAGCATTTTCATATGCGATTCACTTCCTCAAATTTGATAACGGATTACCTTTGATAGTTAAAACTTCGAACCTTAAAACGTTACAGACGATAGTGTTAGAAGGGATGTGTGATTTTGCATTACAAGTTTAGCCTGACAGTTTACACGAAATCACTCAAACGTTTTACACATGTATCAGACAAATTCATATCTGACTCTCAGATTTCAATACGGAAGGTAAGAAAACAATTCGAGAAACAAGTTGGAAATGTGTTTGATATAAGGATGCTTTCTTATTCTGAAGCCCCTACAAAGTATTCCATGAATATGTACATGTAAATATATAAGAAACAGTGATCAATATCTTGAATCCTATAAAGAATTCAGAACAAAACGGAGAGCAAACACGGACTCCTGGACATACCGGAGGTGGGTTCAGGCGTCAAGAAGGAGTGAGCATCCCCTCCTGACCGGTCACACCGGCCGCTGTGAGCCCTACATCTTGATCAGGTAAACGGAGTAATGCACAGTTAAAATCAGTGTGTAAAGAACGGCCTAACAAATGTTGTTTTGGTCGTTCGCAACATTCTATTTGCCAGTTACGGTGTTGTAGCATATACTCCGCTCTTAGCTTTTTCCTGCTAGGTACCTTATTCCTTCTCTGATGTACCCAGGGCCCATGTTCGGCCTACTCCTAATTTGTATTTTTATAAAAAATTTCAGATTGATCACTGTTTATTATCTTCACCTTTTCATAATCCATCCATTTCCACACTGTTATTAAATAAAAATGTCATACTTCGCTCTGTATGCCTGTGAAAACATATTGAAAGAAAAAAGAAAATGTGAATAGATTTGAAACAGGGTACTATGGTATTTTCTATAAGAGCATTACAAGGTTAACTGATGGGCAAGTGAAGATAACGAACAGTGATCAATCTGAGAAATCCTATTGTTGTGAATATACATTATTCTAGTTCATTTGTGATTGTCGCTGTGTAATGTAGATCTGTACAGCAAACAAATATATATTTATAGCATGAACAAGAAAAACCGTGTATGATTAACTGTACGGCTATGTAAAAAAAAATATTTTGTATGATAAACTGTGCGGCTTTGTGCCGGAAACACGGAGTGCCAACAGGATGCACTAGTTGCTGACAACAACATTACCTTCAGTGTTTTAGTGGAGGAAACGATTGTTCAGCAAGAAATCAATGAGTGCTCTCTTACCCTCCTCAATATACAAATACCAGCGAGAATGATGGAAATCTACAAAACATAATCTGAATAACAAAGTTTTCAACTTTTCAACTGGTAAAGTTAAATCAATTGATTGATTCCTTTAAGATGCTATTTACACGAGTAATGTTTTTCAAACAAATATTACTATGAAGTTTATGATCTCACTATTTAACTCTTCACTGTTGAGATATGTCTGAGTGTAGCGACTTTGTTTTATAAACTAAACTAGCACTGATTATTCACAGTTTAGACGGCTATGACAGCAAACCTTATAATTTTGAAAATACAATGAAGTGAAGCAGTTAAAAGATCTAATCCGTAGCTTAGGTGTCAATAAAAGTTAAAGTTTTAAATGTTACACCATTCCTCCTCCACAGTAAGAGTCACAAGTGACAAGACACATTCCTCCTGCATTTATATATTTGAAATATTTGACATTAACAAAACGCAAGGTTAAAAAAACCGTTGAAATCACACAGTACCTAATTGACACTATCTTCCTGTTCTTTGGTGATCAGGTTGTCCAACAATCTGTTGGAATCCCCATGGGCACACATTGTGATTCTTTGTTAGCTGACCTGTTTTTATATTCCTATGAAGCAGAATTTATTCAAAAACTTCTACGTGAAATAAAATCTCTTGCTGTGGCCTTCAGTTCGATATTTCGATATATCGACGACATTTTATCTATTAACAATAATAACTTTCATTCATATGTCGATTCGATATATCCCTGTAAACTCGAAATAAAAAACACCACAGAGTGGTGCACTTCTGCTTCTTACTTAGATATTTTATTGAAAGTAGATATGAACGGTTAACTAACAACTCAACTTTATGCCAAACAGGATGATTTCAGCTTCTCTGTTGTCAACTTCCCATATTTATGAAGCAATAAAATTCCATTATCAGCTGCATATGGTGTTTATATCTGTCGACTGATTCGATACGCAAGAGCTTAATCTGCGTATGGTAAGTTTTTAAATCGAGGCAGGCTACTGACAAACAAGTTGATGGTGCCCGGTTTCAAAAGTCAGCATTTCGCAAATTCTATGGTTGCTATAACGATCATGTTTGCCAATACAACCTTTCATTGGATCAAATACTGTTTGACGTGTTTCATACCGATTGCTAGGCCGTTCTTGGCACACTGATTTTGACTACGGATAACTCTGTTTACCTGATCAAGATATAGGCCTCATGGCTGGTGTGATCGGTCGACAGGGGATGTTTACTCCTCCTAGGCACCTGATCCCACCTCTCGTGTGTCCAAGTGTCCATGTTTGACCAACTCTCGACTTTGTATTGCTTGTAGGAGATATGAGATTGATCACTGTTCGTTATCTTCGCTTTTCATTGTGACATTTGACCAAATGCTATCTGACACGTTTCATACACTTCATGCAGATATTGACTTCGGATTACTCCTCCGCTTACCTGATCAAAATATAGGGCTCGCGGAGAGTGTGGCCGGTCGACATGTGATGCTTACTTCACCGAGGAACCTGATCCCACCTCTATGATATCCAGGGGTACCTGTTTCTCTGCTCATAATTTTTGTATTATGTATAGGAGTTATGGTATTGATCACTGTTTGTTATCTTCACAATGTCATTCCACCCCCCAAGCATGCATCTCTGCTGGTGTACACTCTGTCCCCGATGATACTTGTCGATCGATATACCCAGTATATTCTTTAATAATGATACTGTACTGGTTGCCACGTCGCTTGGTATAAAAAGGTGTCAAGAATTTCGAATCATTTAAAAGGACACTCTGACAAAAAGTCTTTTTTTCTAATTCAGAAATTTCCTTTCTCAACTTAGGCCAATGAATATGAATCAAAATCTTATTGACATCTAAATGCCCTGCTCTGGGTGTGTCGTGAGCCAATCTCACGATGTCCCTACGATATATCACTGGGACCACTATCTGGTAAAAAACACGCCATACTTTATCTGGGGGTCCTCAGATGGTCGTCATGTTGGTGTAGTACTACTTTGGCGGACTCTTCTGGTGGAAATGCCATCTTGCTAAACTGGACAATATCAGGGCTTTATTTTGCATGGACAATAACTGCTCTCCACTGATGTTGTCCTTGCTCTGGTCAACTTGCGGATTGGAACCATCATGGAGACTCCTTGTTATATGTAAATGCTGGATGGCTGTTTGCTTTTACGTGAACTGTCATCAAGGTCAAACAGTGTCACGAGGTCAATTTCATTATTCGAACGAGCCGTGTTAAGGGGTTGAACATGGTCAGATTGGATTTCTTTTCTTCTTGGCATTGCTCTGGAAACAGCTCAGACTGAATATAAATCATCGCCTTCATCATCGGACGCGCCATTAAAAGAATTGTTTTTTTTACAAATTATGTGATCTGGTACAACTTTGCAATCAGCTAAATCGTTGCATAACAACAAGGACACGCCTTGAACAGGAAGGTTAGATGAAACACCTACGACCACTTGTCCAGTGATTAAATCTGATTTCAGATAAATTATATGTAAGAGGGCATCAATGACATCTAGCGTTATATCCTGTAATAAAACTGACACACAAACAGCTCAAAATCTGAACAGGCTCAACTTCAATAAAGCCATTGAGTGAGAAAAATCCCTGAGACAAAAAGGGCTCATAATCCACCATATAATCAAAAGAACTGGACTTTGAACACTGAAACTCAGGAGTGTCAGAACAAAACGAAACAGGCTTTTCTGTCATTTCTAAATGTGGAAGCATGCGACTGTGGTTTGTCAAGGTCTTTTTTGTCTTAAGCGAAAGACATTTACTAATCAGATGACATTTTTTCTTACAATACGTTGGATTAGGAAGTGATCCTATACCATGGGAACCTTCAAATCGTCCCGATCTTGGACCGGACATGACATCATAGTGAGGTGGAGACTGGAGACTCGGAAAAAGGGAGACTGATACTCTGAAACACTCTTTTTATCTGAGTATGAACATCTTGATAAACAATTAGTTTGAGATTTTACCCGAAAGTTCGAGATCGAGAGAGAGAGAGAGAGAGAGAGAGAGAAAGAAACAGACAGTGAAAATGTGTTTTTAAGTATCTGAAATTTCATAGCCAGCAGTCTTGAGAAATTATTTAGCGAGACAAGGAAATATTTGATCGAAAAGATGTTGATTTCTGCTAGCTTTGAGATTCAATACATTAGATAAATGAAATACAAATCTTGAAAAACGCAATAATTCTTTATCCCACACGAGCCACCAATTCTGTTAGGTTCCAAATAAACCCTAAAGAAAAAAGCAATCACAAAACAATTCATAGATTCAAACTTTGTTTACAATTAATGAAAAAAATATATACATATGTATCTTACAATAGGTATAACCAAATTCACAAAATTACTGTTCGGTGCTGGTGTAAGGTTCCAGGGTCTGAGATATAATTTAGCTAACTACCGTCTAACAAAGACAGGATGACTCCACACAAAATCGTTTTCAGTGAAATCTCACGATGGAATAATGTCAGAAAAATGTTACTGCATCAATGTAGACGCGTGACGGGTATTGCTGCCAAAAAAGCTGACTCGGGTTAGGTCAGAGAGACTGTGCATTTCGCACAATAGATTGCACAATGTACATGTATCAGGAATCAAATTTTACATAATGCATGTACACATGAAACAGTTCTCTTCTCCGTAACAGCAAAGCTTGATGTTAGTCATCTTGTTATTGAAGCATACATGTTATGTGGATTCAGAGAACCTTAGGGTTAAGATGACTTAAGTTTGATTCATTTCCTTCTCTCCCTGTAGAGAATAGGGTCGTGAACAATTCTTTCGTTCTGCTACGCTCTTGCCGCTGTCCGGGTCTTGAATCCAATTTCATTTCCTTTTCTCTTTACTGTTCTTCTCCATGTTTCTTTAGGTCTGCCTCTCTTGCGCTTTCTTCAGTAGTCCATGTAAGTGCTATTCTAGCGTGATTGGTCTTCTCCATTCTCAAAACGTGCCCTATCCATTTCCACCCCCTTTTCCTTACAATGCTACTAAAGGCCCCATTCCTGCTCTTTCATTTACTGTCTCGTTTTGTACCATGCAGCTCCATTTGAGGAAAGTATATATGCAAGATCCTCCTTAGACTCCTGCGTAGGAAGGTATTCAGGACTTGCCATTTTCCCTTTGTCATTTTCAATGTTTCGCTGCCGTAGAGTAGAATTGAGACCACATTAGAATTTTTTTAATTTAGGATTGAGACGCAATATTGGGTCAAAAATTTTAATGGGAAAAAAATGATCTCTTGTCTTGACATAAATGCCTGCTTATGGTTGTTGACCAAGGATATTGCATTTTCCTCAGAATAGTATGACTTATGATATCTTTGTAGGACTGAGAAACTCACCATCATACGACATATCAACAGTTACTGTCTACCAGACAATCCGGTTATAGGGGATCTTCTCTTCTTCCAATAATCTGCATTCTACCTCTGGTATATTGTCTCATATGACTATTTACAAATGTCCATGGGAACCACCGTCCTAGCAAACTGTACGGTGAATATTTACATCAGGTGCAGGTACGGTTAAAAGCCATAGCTGGTATGGTAGTATGTACAGCTAAAACATTTTGGTATTATGGAGGGGCGGTCATCTGGAGGCTGTCTTTGAATCCATCCAGTGTGGAAGCGGTGAAAGCTCTTGTTGGTAGGTCATTTCAAAGACGGATGGTAGATGGGAAGAATGACTGCTGATGGCCCTTTGTCCTAGAGTAGGGTACGAGGAAACGGATGTCATGTCACGGCAATACATCAAATTCACTCATGGATGCCATCGTATTACATCCGATATCTGTGTCGAGTGCGCGAGTCATTCGAGGAGTTCCGATTGAGTAATTGCCTTTAGTCAGGGAACCAGGCTAGGTGGACTGCTACTGTGCATACTAAATACAAAACCTTGTGGAAAACAATATTCTCAAGGGGAGGTAGTATGCTCATCGTTATATACCACTTCATGCTTCCAGTGTTAAGGACGTATGCCACACCATAGAAAGTTGATATAGATGGAAACTGGAGGGTATCTACAATTGTATATCAATATCTTGAAATTGAATTTTCATATTTACTTTATTTAGTCAAAAAATGCAGTTTAAGTAAAAAGCAATCTGAACAAAATTTAAAACTCCTGCAAGACTCGAATCCGCGATCTACAGTTCAGCAGTCGGTATGTTAACCTACTAAGATACTCATCTAGGCGATGACTTTTGAAATGAATAGACAAATATCACTGATATTTATATTTTCACCCATGTTTTAAAAGAAAAGTCAGCCATTATGAAGATGTAAAGTACCTCCTTAAAATAATATCATGGGATAGACCGCGTCACCTCGAATATTTCAGGCTCAATTTTTAACACCACACCCTCTAAAACCAATCAGTTGATAAATGCACTTCCCAGAATCACTTGCACGTAATGCCAAAGCATTATGACACACAAATAAATACAAACAAATGAATCACTTGAGTTTATTTGACATGTAAAATGAACAACAGTGTAAAAATGCTGGATAAACACTGAGTACAGTAATGCAAGTACTGTGGGGTCGTGAAACAGAGATTACAGTAATCCCAGTATTGCGGGATCATGAAGAGACAAGGGCGGATCCAGGAATTTTTATTTTTGCATTTTTTTTCTGCAAAATTTTGTGACAAAAGGGGTGGTGGTGGTTTCCAACTTCTAGAACCCCCTCCTCTGGATCCGCCACTGAGACATATGAAACGATACAAGTACTGTCTATATCAAAATAGCTGCATGATGCCCATTTCTTCAAATACCGAGTCTGTATCAACATAGCCAATGTTCATTGCTATATCAACATAGCCAATAGTCTTAAAATGCACAATTAAGGTAAGATTTAAACTGTGATAAAATATTCAGAAAAAAACATTCAGAACCTCACACAATATTACAGGAACATGTGAATTGATAAGGTTAAAATCATTGACCACCTCTTTTTTGTCTTATAAATGGCTCAGACAGGGATGGGAAAATAACCATGTCTTTGTGTGGATGATTGTCACACTGAATTCTTGCTGCACATCAATAGAAAATAAACCGAGTAGCATTCTAATTAAATTTATCACCAAACATTTTCCAAAAAGTACTGTTGATATTTAAGGTAGCTCACTACACTAAAGCTTATACTCTTTATGACACTACATCACAAGACGGCGATTTAAATGTTTTGTGAAATTATTTGTGTCAATCAATTTGTTTGTATATCATCATAGCTCAGTGGTTAAAGCATTGGGTGGTGAACTTCAGATCTTGTGTTCAAATCTGCCCAAGTCTTTTGTTCATATGTTTTCAAACAATTTTTTTGAAAATCATGTTTTTTTCCAAATTTGCATATTTTATGCCTTTTTGGCATACATACTTATACATCATATCTTTTATGATTACAATTCGTACTGATTTGAGAAACTATTTCAGGGTGTAGTGAGCCACCATAAAGTACTATGGGTTAATAAGATTACTCTGGATTTAAATGCTCTCTATGGAACAATATACTGTGAAATAAAGAGTCAGCTGCTGTCTAGGCATCTAGTATTCTACATCAAAATATTAAAAACATGTAGCCTGCTATCAAGGAGAGAGATGACTGACGACCAAATTGTTATATTTTCAGTAGGAAAAATAGTGAAATAAAGCGTAATCTGCCCTTTACATAGATGATATAGTACAATTTACATCATTCTATACTGTAAATGAAAGGATCAAATTTGAAACAAATGAAATAATGTAATGTCTCCAGTAACATGTAATAAAATGTCAGGACATGAATTCTGCAACCTCACCATAGATATATATCATCACTGTTGTAGGATTGTTGCTATCTAACAACTCACTACATCCTTTTCATCAGAAGCACCGGCGACAGTAAGCCACATATTACAATATTCTATTCAGGATGTAATTACTCTGTACAATGTTAAAAAACTTTGTTAGGGAGAATCTTTCTTATTACTTAACTAGCATACTAATGGTTAGTACAATGTTGTGTCTCTATAGGATTATGCCTCATCAAAAGTCACAACTTACTTATGTACATGTACACATCACTTTCATGACTTACAAACTACCTTCACATGACTTACAAACCACCTTCACACAACTTACAAACTACCTTCACATGATTTAAAAACCACCTTCATATGAACATGACTTACAAACTAACTTCACGATTTAAAAACCACCTTCACACAACTTACAAACTACCTTCACACAACTTACAAACCACCTTCACATGACTTACAAATCACCTTCACATGACTTACAAATCACCTTCACATGACTTACAAACCACCTTCACACGACTTACAAACCACCTTCACATGACTTACAAACCACCTTCACATGACTTACAAACCACCTTCACATGACTTACAAATCACCTTCACATGACTTACAAACCATCTTCACATGACTTACAAATCACCTTCACATGACTTACAAATCACTTTCATATCGAAACAAATTACATCATTATCATGCAGTACAGAAGTAAATGCAAATTAAATGCTGTAGGTTTGGTGTTATGTATTTTTTACATCCTATGAGTTCAGCTTTTCAAAGTTTAATAAATTTTGTTCAAAGTTAAGACACCATCAGGGCAGTAGCAACCTTTCTGTAAAACATGAACTTGTAATGTTTCTCTCTGACAAAGTTACAATCAGGGCAAAGACTTCAGGAGTTCAAGGTCACAAACATATTGGAGTTCAAGGTCACAACATCTTCTCTTGTCTTAAACAACATTTGTAATGAGTACGAGCTTCTAGTGTCTCTTACCCCAAGGGAGAAGGGACATTGAAATCTACAATGACACACCACACACACAGCAGAAGCTGACAACAGGATGCCCGACTATAGGGAATTCACATCAACAAAACATAAATCTTAAAAATCATGAAATATTAAACAGGTTTTTAACATTTAAGCAAACACGCCAATTTGTACATATCTCCTCGTTTTACAAGAAAATGAAACACAACAGTGTGTAAACAAAAAAATTCAATGTTTATCTTGAGATTTCTTATCAAAATAATCCCTGTAAAGGAAAAAAATAATCCATCTTCACTATACTAAATGAATGGAAAGGTATCCAATGCTGTGTGATAACTTGCTTTTATAGGTTGGAAGTAAATAAAAACTAAATTAAGGAGGAGCCTTGATTGCAAGTCCCATGAAATTTGTGATTCTAATACAGCTGTTTTGTAATCTGCATTTTGATTAGCTAATACACTGACGTTTGAGGCAGGTAACATGGGTGAATGAAATAGAGAATTTCTGATTCTGACATCATAAATTAGATACCACAACACATAAACTTAACGTCAAGCGTAAATATTTACTGTCATAAAACGAAACTGCAAACCCAAAGAAATTATATGTTAACATTTTTAAAAAAAATGTAAAATTGCATTAGAATGGAAAGTAACAATCTTCCCATTTGTTATTTGCGAACATTAGTGCTAATACGCCGGTTTCGAAATACGTTTGAGTTATTTCCATTTGAAGAACTCTCGTACATAGTAAGGCGCGAAACAACTTGTTTACATGCGGGAGTGGGACGAATATTCATCACGGCATAAGTGAATGTGCTCAGTAAGTTTCTCATACGCTTTTTCACCACCAAAATTCAACTGATACACAAACTAAGTAAGTGAAAAGTATTTAGGGAGTAATTAAATACGTGAGATTCTTATCATATCATATAATTTTGTTTGTCATAGGTATCATATCCAGGATATTACTTTCAAATATGACGTTTTTATGTTTCTCCTTTAGTAAAACATTTCTTTTGATAGTATTTTGTATTTCCTACATTTACATATTCAAAGAGAAACTCTTTTTAATACATTTTATCGTCTTCCTCACTGACTGTAAATTCACTCTGTCCCACTTAGGCACTCAATGTTCTACTAAATGTACCTCCTACACAGGAGAGCTCTTATCTCGAAACTGGCGTATTCAACAATCTCAAACATCCATTTTTACTGGTTCCACTACTGCAACACAGGTAAAACTTAGTTTGAGACCATTAAATCAGCATTAATGGTCACAAATAATGAATGAGAAGATAATTATTCCCTAATATTATACAACGCACTACTTTTACTCGGTCGAGTTCATTCAGAAAGAAGGCATTGGTGAGAAGTACTGTTGAAATAAGCTTATAAAAGAACGTCTCCAGGACACATCGCTCACTCCATGCCACACATGCGGTGTGTAAAACAATCGGTCATTCACAACCATCTGTAAAGACGAATATCACAGCCCAATAACTGAGAATTTTTTTTTTATACTAATGAGCAAGTCTTAAATACAAACACAACACAAAAGTACTCACAACACTAACACCACAACCTACTGTGTTAAAAAAATCTGTGTTTACACATACAAAAAAAAAAAGAGTCTATCATAAATATCTACGGGAAATCATTGGAATAAGACTTGCTTATCTGACCATGTTCAACTAGAGTTCATGGTCATTTTTTTTAACGCTGTGTTCATACCATGTTGCACCAATATTTTCGGTAATTCTTTTTTTTTTTTTTTTTGGTAAAAAACAAATATAATATACACCTCAACATCTCAGAAAAAATTCACTGGACAAAAATGAAAAATACAGCTTTTTTGATGCAAAAAAATGGATACAGCTGGTACTATATTAATCAACATAAATATAAAAACACATAGAAGACAACTTATATACTAAACACGAGATCACTCAATATTTAGGTCTTACAAAAAATGTAGCTATTAAAATTTGAAAATACAACCTATCTAACAAACAATAGAACAAAACAAAAATATATGAGATCAAATGCAGGAATCACAGACTGTCACCTGATCATGTGACCATGATCTGCAATATCGTGACTTTTGGGCTAAAATTTGTTCTCAGTACAAAAAAATCAAGGCTTATTTTCTTAGAAAAATCGTAACATTTAGTCCAGCCCCTGTGTGTCTCATTCGATTTACGCACAACACAAGCTGGATCGACGGAACTCCTCCACTCACAACCATTCCTCAGTTACAAATATAGCGCAAAAAACAGCGAGGCTGCCCAAATTTTGATTACAAATCTGGAAACTCAATACAAAGCAGAAGCATCTGTGAAAATGCAAGTCTCTATTAATTAAAGACATTGAGAGACCTGTGAGTCCCTCGTAGTGTTTCAGTACTGTGTGATACGACAAATATCACAGCATTCCTCTCTTAACAAAACCATCATATCAAGGTCTAACCATAATCTGTCTTTTAAGGCATTTTCTCTCACAAATGTAACACCTTAAATAAACCCATAACCCATTCTCAACGATTCCTCTACTCTCAAATTCTGCACCAAAAGAGAATTTAACGTGGTCCTTCATAAGTTGACGTCGATTCCTACTGCCCTTAATATGCAGGCATGCAGGGTGTGGAAATGTTAGAATTGCTGTTGAACGTAGAGACGGCTAGCAGCAGCTGAAATCCCACAGTTTGACCGTCTTGTCATATGACCCTGACACGATGATGAAGTCATTAAACTGCATACAGGTGACCCCATCTGTGTGGTTCCTGAGGGTCACCAATCTCTCCCCCGTCTCCAGATTCCAAACCTGACCAAAATAAGATTTCCAAGTTCATCAAACTCCATGTAATAGAAAAAGAGTTAAATATTAAGATCATCATCAAAAACAATGTTAAAGTTCAACTTCATATATTAACAAACAAGATCTACAACTTGTTATTGCTACGCTAACTTGATCCGAGAAATCAGATCGCGTGTCGAGTTGACAGATGTGGATCATCAGATCAAACAAGATGTGAAGTGTCGAGTTTAATCTCCTGATATGCGCCTGTCAATGAACTCTTCTGAATCAGATCAAGATACTGTAGTAATGATAAATTCATTATATACCCCCCCCCCCCTTATGTATTTTTAAATACACATTTATAAGAAAATGAATGTTTTCCTATTATGGAAAGATAAGTGTACAGTGAAATCATTGTTTGTATACGCAGCTTTGTTTGTGACCCATCAATCATATTCCACAAAAAAAAACGAGCCTTGATGTATTGCGACGTCATCAGTATCAATGAGACGTGAACTGGAAAGTCAGATCAACAGTGGATCACACTCTGTGAATTTAACAGTATCGAAACAGTTTATTTATGAGTATACATGTATAATAATAATGTCAATCATCAGCACTGATATTCGGGTAAAGGGTTTATTGGTATGAGAAGAAACGGAAGTATTGAGAAGAAACCCGTGTGTTGGAGTGGGGCATAAAGCTACTAGTGATCTCTAAGATTGAAATCCGAGTTGCAGCAGTGAGAACCACTACACATCTACAAACAACAGGACTCCATTAGTGAATTAGATAAGAATAATTCAACTTTTATCTCTGCATACTAGTCTATAATATTAGCTTTAAACATCTTTTATTATAAATTATGTTTCATTATAAATTATGCAACATTATGAATTCTATATTGTTATAAATTATGCAACATTATGAATTCTATATTGTATAAATTATGCTCATTATGAATTCTATATTGTTATAAATTATGCAACATTATGAATTCTATATTGTATAAATTATGCAACATTATGAATTCTATATTGTTATAAATTATGCAACATTATGAATTCTATATTGTTATAAATTATACAACATTATGAATGATCTATCATTTTAACCATAGAGAAATAAATGTTGGAAACTGGGCAAAAGAAACAGTTAAGGGACATAACTCTAGTAAATATTTTCAACAAATTCGAAAAAATGTAGAGACAATAATTGTAAAACTTCCATGCCTATGGGTTCTTAGAACCGTCACTCCTGTTAAAACTCAATCAACATAAAACTTTCTACAAGATGTGAGTATGTAAAGTCACGCTATATCTCGAGGTACACCTTACATACAACCCAAATGAAAAATTTTAAACGACTTGCGACATTGCCATATACCATAATGCACCTCATCTCAAACAAATTAACCATAGCACACCTTGTCTAAAAACAGAAAATACGACAATTCAGATGGGTAAAATATTTCTGCGATGCACAATGCATTTAAGTTTGTTCCTTTATACTGCTCTTTAAGACAGAAATATGATTTTGGCATCATGATTTCACGATCAAAAAGTTCCATTTAATGGGAGGCACATGAGCCATAACTGTCGTACGATTATCACACAATGTAGAACATAATATATAAAAAGTGTTGCATGTAAATGGTATGTCCTCTTTAAAACTCAGAGAAATTGATGTACATCGGTTAATAAAGGACGTCTGGCTTTTCTGATTCTGGTTACAAACATCCTTTGTGCCAAGTATGAGCCATTGATTAATCTAAGTAGCAGCCCAGAAAGTACTTCTTTATTCAAGAAAATAGCTATATCCCTTTTTTAAACAATGACCTTATCCTTATATGACCTTGGTTCAGGGTCAGGGCACATTGTCCCCTCATCAGCAACCTGTGTGCAAAGTTTGAGTTAGGTGCTCAGGAGGGAAGAGAATTCATAAAGATGTAAAGCATTTTTAATATATAAGCCTTGTAACACCTCACCTTAGTCCATGAATTTCACAATTCTGGTAAAGACACCAAAGTTCAATATAATTGTCCACCTACATGCAGTAGCTTGTTTCGTAGGTGTAGAAAAGAATGCTGAATATCTAAAGTATTTTTACTATATGATTCATATAGCCCTTCCCTGGAGCTTAAACTCCTGACCCAGAGGACAAGAATTCCAAATATTTAGCATGAACAGCGGCAAGTCATCTGAACATGTGTATCACTGTACATTATGTGATGAGCATGAACAGCAGTATGTCACCTGAACACGTGTATCACTGTACATTATGTGATGAGCATGAACAGCAGTATGTCACCTGAACGTGTGTATCACTGTACATTATGTGATGAGCGTGAACAGCAGTAAGTCACCTGAACATGTGTATCACTGTACATTATGTGATGAGCGTGAACAGCGGCAAGTCACCTGAACATGTGTATCACTGTACATTATGTGATGAGCGTGAACAGCGGTATGTCACCTGAACATGTGTATCACTGTACATTATGTGATGAGCGTGAACAGCAGTATGTCACCTGAACATGTGTATCACTGTACATTATGTGATGAGTGTGAACAGCGGTATGTCACCTGAACATGTGTATCACTGTACATTATGTGATGAGCGTGAACAGCAGTATGTCATCTGAACGTGTGTATCACTGTACATTATGTGATGAGTGTGAACAGCAGTAAGTCACCTGAACACGTGTATCACTGTACATTATGTGATCACGGATGGGCATTCACCTGATCACATGTACAGAATGTAACATTGTACTGACCTTGATAGTTTTGTCGTCTGCTGCACTCACTAACCTCCAACTGTCTGCCTGCAAACACCTACAACAACAAATCAGAAATAATACATTTATAACAGAATTATAACACCTACAACAACAACAAATCAGAAATAATACATTTATAACAGAATTATAACACCTACAACAACAACAAATCAGAAATAATACATTTATAACAGAATTATAACACCTACAACAACAACAAATCAGAAATAATACATTTATAACAGAATTACAACACCTACAACAACAACAAATCAGAAATAATACATTTATACAGTGGAACCCCGTTATTACGTTTTCCATTTTGTCACGATAAAATAACGTAATACCGGGGTCAACGTAATAAACGTTCCCAGTGAAATCCGTTTAAAATATCATTTGGAAATTGTATATCGTCCGTTGGTACTCCGTGAAGGGGTGTGTGAATATATCTTTACTGTTTCTTTGTTTAAAAGACTATGATACTTTGTTTTATTTACATCTTATCTTTAATGTCCGTAATTCTTCATGTTCTTATCCCTTTTCTTTATTTCTGGTGTAGGATACATAAGGATGTTTTGATAAACGTTGCTTTTCTGCATTCGTTTGGACCGCCATTTTGTTCAACTTTAAAACAATGCGTTCATGAAAATTTCTCTCAATAACTCGTTCCGGTTCGTATTCAACATTCGCATTAAAAAAATAACAAAACATCGTTTTTATTAAGTTCGCTAATTACACAATACACAACGCAATAAAAAAAATCCCACCCAAAAAACAACAAAACTATAGACACAAAACACACACGCACGATACCCAACACTTACACACTTTTCTCACCAACGATAAACACGGAGAACAATTTAAGTGCAATCCACATAAAAAAATATAATGATGCACGAAGATTTCATTTACAACGCTAAGTGATGGCACTAAAATCACGTGCACATCAAGGGATTTTAGAATATTAACTGAGGTAAATGCCGTGCACGAATCGGTCGATAACACAGGACAGTTTGATTGGTGTATGTATGGACGAGATCTACGAACACCCAAGCTGCATGTCCAAACGACGGACAATTTATTAATTGAACACCTTTAGTCACCTATGTCCAAGAAGTTACCCAAGCGGTTTTAACATTGCTACGATAAATCTTGTCTTTGGTACCAAAGCTGTCCGTAAATAGAGTTTTAATAGCGAAGGTAATCACACTATGCTGAACACGCAGGTAGTTGAGAAATTTCTTCGATTATCAAAATATGAAAAATGAAGTAAATTTCATAGAGTACAATTTCTAAATAAACATTATTTAATTGTTTATCACTGGCTTCGATACGGGGTATTCACCTGTATTGATGTCGCTAGATCTATAGAAGCGTGATCAGTCAAGCGTCTCTAATCCCCAAACAGACCAGGAAATTTACGTGGTGACTGCCTCAGGCAGTCAAGGTGTGAATGGCTTATTATTTTGAGAATCACTATTGAATAATTAGGGGTTTATTATGTTTTCGTCAGAATTTTTACAACGTAATACCGAGTCTCGGCATCTTAGGACAACGTAATAACGAGGTCTATTTTATATACGTTTGTTAAGAAATGGTTTTGTGCTTTGAAATTCCAACGTAATATGCGGACTAACGTATTAAAGGGGGAACGTAATAACGGGGTTCCACTGCAACAGAATTACAACAGACAAAATCTAAACAGGAATACCCCCCACCCCCGACAGGACAAGAGGATTTATCCACTATTATGCTGATCGCAGTGATGATGAACCTATTTTACTTAATACAATCAAAATGACCATGATTCAGAGATATGATATTAAAAAGATGATGTTTCCCCTCCTTGGTGGTAATTTTGACATCAAAGTAGCTATTTCAAGCAGTTCCTCTTCAGGAAATATGGAGTGCAGGGTTAGACAAACTTATCTTTCCCGTAGATTTATCATTCTTGTATGTAAGGCTGTCATTCCAATTTTACCCTCTGCTAGCTGACCTACTGGATTTGCCCTTGTGATTCTTAAGAATACAAAGAAATTGTCTAATTATGACCAAATGAAGCACAAAACTTGATAGGACTGATTTAGAGGTTTGGCAGGCAGTAAAATTAATAAAGACCAACATTCTGGTATGCAAGAATGAAGAGTCATCTGTCCACAACAATTTTAAAAGTAATAAAACAAAAATTGTTGTCAAAATCAGCACTCTATGATTCCTGAAAGATACATGTTGAACAGTTCTCGGGAAAGGTCAAGTTTAGCTATGTCACTTTCTCAAAGATGCACCTCCTTCCGAAGTCATTAATTGTGGTAAAATCATGTGGTAAAATATACAGCACGAACAACCACCAACACCACTGTCACCGCTGAGTGTTCATTAAGTCAATGACAATCTCTTAGTGCTGTCTTACACCCCACATTTAGATCCCCTCCCGTTTGATCCATACCTCACGACACCAGTGTGACCCTCCGCGTCCTTCCAGTCTATGGTGTTTATACAGGTCCCATTATGGATGTCCCAGAACTTCAGGGTGCAGTCTAACGAACCACTGACTATCCGCGTCGAGTCAAATTGTAGGCAGGTCACTGCGTCTTGATGTCCCGTCAATGTTCGTAGACACGCCCCCTCATAATTCCATACCTGTCAATACAAACACGGATTAAACATAAAATAAGAGCAAATTTCATAAAGAATCTTTATGCTACGAGGAATATTATTTTCATTTTCTTCTTTTCAGCTTTTTTGAGGATGAATGGCACACCATCATAATGGTTAACTTTTAAACCATAATTCATGGCAAATTAGTCTTCAACATGTCCCATGCCCTTTAAATGTCTTTGCCTAGGTGGTTAGCTCATTGACAATGCATTAACATTTAACTGCTGATTTGCAGATCTTGAGTTAAATATGGCAATTAGTTTAAATCTAATTCCCCCTATTACTTTCTATCAAAACTGCCTATTTAACACTAAATAAGTGATGAAATGATTGTCACTGGTGTTCGATTGTTTTATCATTTCAAGCTCTACGCTGTCTTCAATTACTAGCATGTTGATTTTGTTATTTCAT